>NC_141162.1:80097294-80268009 GCF_053477565.2 Lygodium microphyllum
TGTCAAACCACATCTTTCACCGAGCCTTTTCACAAATCAGAGAGTGAGTGGCGAGGAGTCGGGTCTCCGTTAAGCGCTCAAGTTCTACTAAGCGGTTGGTCCAAGCCTCTCTGCCCTCCCAACGTTCCTGGACTGCTAGCCTCAAACTAGGGATGAAGAATTCTATGGGCAGAATGGCTTCAGTTTCGTAAGTCAGCCTAAAGGGCGTCTGTCCTATAGCCGTTTTATAAGCTGTGCGATAGGCCCACAAAGCCGCCATTAGCTTGTTATCCCAGTCACTTCTCGAAGTAGACACGACTTTTGTAAGCACATTGACTAGAATTTTGTTTGTGGATTCGGCTTGGCCATTAGCCTGAGGGTAATAGGGAGAGGACTTCCAGTGAATTATTAGGAAGGTAGAGAGCAAGTGGGCAATTACTTCATTAATGAAGTGTGTGCCTTGGTCACTTACAAGTTCGATTGGACAACCGAACCGTGAAATGACCTGATCCCACAAGAACTTAGCAGTGGTCCTAGCATCGTTTTTCCTCGTGGCTCGTGCCTTTGCCCATTTCGTTAAATAGTCGGTTGCCACTATGATGTATTGAGCTTGGGAATATTGTGCTGCAGGACTGACATGCCCAATAAAATCGATGCCCCATTTTTCAAAGGGTTGTCGGGCTATGACAGGGCTCAACTCCATCTTGTCCTTCCACACAGGCACTCTGGTCCTTTGGTACTCATCGCAGTGCTTTACAAATTTAGCTGCATCGCAGAATAGGGTGGGCCACCATAGCTGGGATTGTAGCACCTTTCGGGTTGTTGTGTCCCCACTAAAGTGTCCTCCAGCGATTCCGCCATGTGCTTCATTTAATGTGTCGTGCATCTCGTGCTCACACACGCATTTGCGTAATAAACCATCTTGTCCCAACCTGTAGAATTGGCCAGCTATCAATTGATAGGGTTGAATTTTCAGGATAAGTCTCTTCAGCCTCGCCTTCTCAATGGGTCGCTCCGGTAGTCCATTTTCTAGCACTTGCACTATGTCATCGGCCCAATATGGCGTCAGATCAGCTCTAAACAATTCTCGTTCACTAGACAAGTTAAAAAGATGGCCGTTTGGTAAATCATCAGGCACGCCTTGTCCAGCGGCTTCTCCTGTGGGTATGCGGGACATGTGGTCAGCCATGTAGTGCTGCTTTCCTTTGCGTACAACCACAGAGAAGTCAAACTCTAGTGAAAGGAGTAACCATCTAGCTATGCGCCCCGTAGCGCAAGGCTTGTTCACAAGATACAGTAGGGCTTGATGGTCAACGAAGAAGACAAAGGGAGTGACCAACAGGTAATGCCTAAATTTCTTTACCGCAAATACCATGGCCAACCCCTCCCTTTCTGTCGTGGAATAGTTCATCTCGGTTTCTATGAGCTGCCTGCTGGCAAAATTCACCGGGTAATCCAAATTATGCTCACCAGGATGGCATAGCACGGCTCCAATAGCAAACTTAGAGGCATCTATGTGCACGTGGAACGTTACGTTCCAGTCTGGGGCTCGCAAGATTGGTGCAGTCGTAAGAGCCTTTTTCAATTCTTCATATGCGCACTGGCAGTCCTCCGTCCACTCAAACACTATCAACAGCTTGTACAAAGGTCTAGCTATTAATGCATAATTTAGCACAAATCGTCGATAATATCCAATGTGTCCCAAGAAGCACTGAACTCCCTTGTAGTTGTCGGGTGGCGGTAGGTCAATAATGACTCTAACTTTGGAAAAGTCAGTGGCAATGCTGTTCCTTGACACTACATGCCCCAAGATGCATTCGTGTTTTACCCAGAACTAGCACTTTAAGGGGTTTAGCGAGAGGTGGTACAGCCTACACCTTTCAAAGACAGCTCGCAATTTCTTCAAGTGTTCCTCCCAACTAGAGTGTAAACATAGGTCATCTACGAACACTTCCACTTCGCGCCTAAGCATGTCTTTAAAGATGGTGCACATTAGGCACTGGAAAGTTGCGGGTGCATTCATTAGCCCAAAAGGCATGACAATGTAGGTGAATATGCCCCATTCCGTGGCAAAGGCAGTCTTGTGCCTGTCGTCAGGGTGCACTTGTACCTGATTGTAACCCGAGAAGCCATCCAGAAAACTGTAGGCTTCCTTCCCTGCTACCCTCTCCAGCATGTGCTCGGTATAAGGTAAAGGATAATTATCCCTTTTCGTAGCGGCATTCACTTTTTTGTAGTTGACGCACACTCGGATTTTTCCATTTTTCTTCATGACAATCATGATAGGTGACACCCAGTCCGTGTTCTCAATCTCATATATGAAACCTGCCCTCATGAGTTTGTCAATTTCCTCCTTCACTGCATGGGCGTGTTTAGGATTCATGGGGTAAGGCCGTTGTTTTGTTGGCACTGCATCTGGAATCATCGGGATGTTATGAGTCACAACCCTAGGGTCGACTCCCTTAAGTTCGTCCAGTGTCCAGGCAAACACGTCGATGTACTCTTGCAGGAGCGCAACAAGTTTGGTCTCTTCCTCTTCCGCCAAGTCATCTGCGACGAATACCGCTCTTGGTTTTTCGCCTTTTCCAGCCAAGTTAACCTCCTTGACTTTGGCGGGTCCCTCTATCGGTTCACTAGTCTGACCTTCTCTCTTTGCACCTAGCAGGACCACCACTCTGTCACCCTTTTTAAATTTTGTAAACCGTTGGGCCAGATCCTGTGGTTTCCTCTGCCTTTCCGCTTCCGAGCCCCTTGCATGCTTCCTGGCCTCCTCTCTTAGCCTCCTGCGCCTCAGGTGGACTGGCAAGTCTCCCTTGGTGTGTTTGACCTCAGATGGTTGCGGTATCTTGGGATCACTCTCAGTACTAACTTCCGACTCTGAGTTGAACTCGCATTCTTCACTTGAGGAAGGTGTTTCCCAAGGGGGTCTTAGTTCCGTAGGTGAATCTGTCTTGATCATTGGGATTACCCACCGTTGTGCTACTCCAGCTTGCCCGTAATCTATGGCTTCTATTCGTTCCAGCCAGGATCTATCACACTCCATTAGTATGACTCCTTTTTCGTTTCGACTGAGCCCTTCCTTCCTAGGCCTTAAGTCTGCCCTGATTTGCTCTATCGCTTTTCCCTCCGTGTCGTACTCTATCGTGTCTACCTCTTCTTCACTCTCTTCTCCCGCATAGCGACAGTCCTCATACTCCTCATCGTACGGGTCCTGTTCTTCTAACTGCTTATCATCCCCTAAGCTTCCATATTCACTCTCCTTGTCGTCAGTAACTAAAGCCCAGTTATATAACAAGTTCAGGTCATGGACTTTGTTCCATTTCCATTCTGGTTTAGCTAGAAGGTCACGTAGAGGCTTTAAGTTAGCGGCCAAATTGCCGTTCAATTTATCGGTTAGATACTCTACGATCTCCTGAAGCTCTAGTTTGTTGTTGGGGATGCGAGACGAGGCTGGTTTGCCTGGGTTGAGCGAGCTTCCTACCATCATGCAAAGCGGCACAACTGGCTCTTCAGTTGGCACTGTGGCAGTTTTAGCAGCCTGCTGATGTGGTCCTTCCTCATTCGAGAATGGTAGGTCAATGGTTGCCAACACGTGCATCCAATCCCTCTCATCCTCAGGGCAGGAAATATATCTAGCTAGCGATCCATAGGGCTTGGTCAGTTGAGTATTGCCTTTTAGCATGGCTGAGATGGCAGCTAGGTCAACAGACGTCATCGTCCAAGTGTCCATCTCTACCCTCACTGCACTAGTTCTATTCCCTAGGAAAATCAATCTATTCCCCAATCCTCTATGACTCATGCATTCCTCATCCAAGGTCGGCCTAATAGTATGTCGTAATCCACTCCCTTCATGACAATGCAGTTTACCGAGAATTGCACACCGGCAATCTTTACCGACCAATTCTTTAAGACCCCAAATGGTCTTACCTTCATTCCGTTTGCTAGCGTGACATTGAATCTAGCGGTCTCTACGGGAGGGTTTCCCCATGCCTCTAGGACCGCATGGTTTAGCACACTAACACCGGCGCCTATGTCTACAATTCCCTTCTGAGTCATGTCCCCTAAGGCTAGGATGGGCAAAATTGCATGCATTTTAGTGCCCTCCCAAAAAGCATTGATGTGCCCAGACTTAGGATCTGTGTGTAGAGTTAGACTTGGGATCTGTGTAACTGCGTCGTGATCTTGCGGATCAGTGCCCACAAGTTCCGCGTGTCCCTCGATCGAGTCTTTTAACTCCTGCCACAAGGAGTGATTTTGCCTAATCAGATCCTCGAGGCTTAGAGTTACTAGGGTGGACAGCAAAGTTGTGAGGAGGCTATTGGACCCTTGTCTTCCTCTGAGGCTGGCAGTTCTAGGCCATGCATCTTGTCTGCCCTGGTAAGCTTCCCCCCGGCCTTGCTGCTGAGCCGCTTTTAGGGGTGCATGCATGTTCCCAGCCAGTGGTTTTGAGGGTGAGACTGGTGTGTTAACATTGGAGAAGTCGTCCATAGGGTCTTCCAATATGGGTTCAGCATCTTCAACCTGCTTTTGGGCGTCCTTGACCCACTCCTTGACCTTGGCTATAGCTTCGAGTTGTCATTTGGGATGGGGATATTCCCCTACCTTGGCACTCCCTAGCTCTGCTGTCTTAGGGGCCGAGGTCTCTGCCTCTGCATCTGTGACCCTCTTTCCTGTTACCAACATAGTCGTTTCCTCGGTTTTAAGGGTTATCTTCGCATTAGTACTCTTTTTCCGTCTCCTCCGGCTTTTCTTCCCTATTGAGGTTGCATCAAGGTTACTTGGCCCTGGTAAGGAGATGCCTGCTTGTTTCATTTGAGCTCGCGTCATAGCATGTAGTGGGATGGGCATATCCTCACTACCGAAAGTTTCAACTCCAAAGAGCCCCAAGGGCACCGATGGCATGTTGGCAGTGCCTGTTGATGGCTTTTGCCTAGGACAGCATTCAGGAAACATGTGTGTGATTCCACACTCTATGCATTGGAGATCCGCTTTGTCCTTGTTAGCTTGTTCTCGCTCTGGGCAGCATGATGAAATGTGGACTGGGTGGCCGCAAGTCCAGCATGTGACCGAATCCTGGCTTGGCACTCCAAGGCCTCTGCCTCGTCCTCTTCCTAAGGCCATCACCGGTACTGGCCGGTAGTCCATCAGGACTAGGTTGCCCTCCTTGTCGTAGGATACATAAGGATTGACATATGCCTCTTCCTCATTGGGCTCCTCCACAAAGTGCACAGGAGCATCACTAGGTGGGTGAGTCACAAAAGGCCCTGGTGGCCTAGGTATGCCAGTTGGATTCATCTCCAGCCTAGGCACGACAGGTCTTGGGTTAGTTGGTGCTGGAAGAGCTAGCTGGGTTCCCCTGCCCAAGAAATTAGGTGGCCTACTGCCTAAGTATGGAGGGTTGTACTGCTGCGTACACGGGAGTCTCCTCGGCATTCTACAGTGCACTGCATCATGTCTGAATCTACCGCAATTTGAGCACGGCCGAGATCTAGGATCTAGGCACTCCACTAGGAGGTGATTGCCGCCGCAGTACACACATTGTACATGCGATCTCACCGGCTTTCTAACGAGCTCTTGTAACCGCGCAATCTCCATTCTCATCTCTGCCATCCCTTGGTCATGGTCTGCACTCTTTCCCTTGTCCTGCACGCTAGCAGTTGCTTTTTCCCCTAAGGGGGTTGATCTCTCAAGGTCCCTCTGGTTTGCATTATCTTGGTTGGTAGCCCTCATGCTTTGCTCTCTAAGTTGATCATCTACGCGTATTGCCTCCTCAAAGACTCAAGCTAGCATGTCCCGTTGTAAGGTGGAGTTACTAGCCAGAGCCTTGTAGAGCTCCTCACTACGAATGCCGTTCATGAACACTGTAGACACTGCTCTTTCGGTAGGTCGCTCGTTGGCAGGGATTCTCTTGTAGAGGCTACGCACCTCTGAGTAACGTAATCCCTAATGTCCTCCTTCTCCCTTTGACTGATATTCATTAATCTAACAATGAGGTTGTCTTAATACCCTGCCTCTGAGAACCTTTTGATAAAGAGGCCCCTAAGGCAAGCAAAGTTTGTACGTTCTGCGTCATCCAGAATAGAGTACCAGATCCTCCCCTTGTTGCCTAAACACAGGCCGAAGTCTTGAGCTCGCTGCACAAGGTCAGTAAGGCTGTTTGCCTCACATACTTGCTCGAACTGCTCCATGAAGCTATACGGGTCACTGCTAGGTTCGTATCGAGCTAGTTGTTTCGCTACTATAGGGATTCTAGCCTGCCCTTTAGCTCCTTGCGTGACTCCCAATCCTAACAGTAGCGCGGTGGCTAGGGCAGTAGCACTTTGCTCCACGGATGTATTGTCCATGAGTCGCTTTGCCACCAGTTCGCTCAACGTCATGCTAGCCTCTGCTGCCCGTTCCCTTTCTACATTCGGTCTAGACTTGGCTGCCCCAGCTAGGTCTAGCACTCATCTAGCCTCGTACATATCCACGTCCTGCTGCAGCCTTCTAGCCCTTTGCTCATGGTTGTAGGCAATTATGCCTTCCAATGCTCTCTTGATAGCTCTTCTCTCTTCTTCCAGGTTAGCCACCACTTCTTCTACAGGTCTACCTTGGATCTCAGTTCTGGTGAGTAGATCGTAGTCGTGGACCAGTTCTTGGACCAAAGTTGGAAATTCTCCTAGGTCTAATTGGTCTTCCCCTTGATCGCCTCTTGATCCCGACATTGTTTCTGCTTCCAGCTCCACGAGGTTGTCGATGAATCCAATCAGCTCCGGTAGCTTCCACTCCTCTATCTTGTTGCTTCCCGTGTCTTTGTGTTTTCTCCAGGCACTACTAGTAGGGTGCTCAGGCACCTGTCTAAGTCTTGGGGTCTGCTCCTACTAGTGGGTTCCTTAATGTTATTAGGTATCCAAATGTGTTCCTTGTTATTTGAAAGCAGCGTCGATTCTTACTCGCACGTTGTGCTTAGTGCTTTCATGGTGCTTGGTGCGAAAACAGGCTTTTCTCTTTTCTTGCTGTGCAAGTTTAGTGGAGCACAAAAGTGAAATGCCGATGCAAAAAGAGTTTAATGCAAACTCCACCTTGTTTCTACCCACGTTCTGGTGAGAAATGCGGGATCTAGAGCATGGCAAAACCGGAAGTTATGGAGGATGAAATGAGAAGTGTGGACTCATGATGGAGAAGACAAAGACACTGTTTGTTACACAAGTGAATTAGGTTCCAAGATTGAGACTTGGACTCATAAACACAATCTTGTGTATGTGGACAATGACATTGACACTTCACTGAAAAGAAAAGAATACTATCATGGCATTAAGAAAGGAAGCAAGTACAATGCTTTATAGGAAAGTAGGAAACTGCAGTAGGCACCATTGTGCATATGGGATAAGTTAGCCTGCATGTCCTTGGCCCTGAAGCTCCATACAAAGTGGCTATTTAGTGAGTGTGATTGCTGAATCTCAACACCCCTCCTCAATCACAACTAGAAAGGCACAAAGTGTGTAGAGGCTGTAATGAGAACCACCTGCAAAGTGTGGGCATAGCACAAACATGGCAAAACACCAGAGGCTATCGCAGAAAAGGCTAAGTGTGGGTACCATAAACATGGTGATCCAGAGGCTGTAACAGGGGCCTCACAAAGTGTACAGGGACTGTAATGCCAAGTTACATAAGGAGTTTACAAAGCTTATGGCAGGAAGCATTAGGGCAAGGAAATACAAGGCTTTTAAAACAGTCTATCAGAATTATGAGAGTACAAGGACTGATGAGTCTTGTCCTTCCGATCCTGGTGGTCTTCATCTTCATCTTCTTCTTCCTTTGCTCCATTTTCTTCTTCTTCTTTGATTGCGACTAGATAGGCCTTTTGGGATCTCTTTCTTGCGTGGCAGAACTTCTCGGTGTGTCCGGTCCTTTTGCAAAAGTCGCAGAAGAGCTGATCCTTCTTGCCTTTGTACCTGTTGCCAACATATAATGCATACTCATCTCTAGAGGTACTTGGTTCTTCCTTAGTTTTTAGCTTCTTTTCCTCTTCTAACAGTGATGCCTGGATATCAACAAGTTCAGGATTTGGCATGTTGATTAAAGTTGTTGATACATTATTATATTCATGAGGCAAGCTCTTAAGTAGAACACCGATGCAAACATCTTCATCCATTTTAATGTTGATTCCTGCAAGTTGGGTTAGGAGTCCTTCCATGTAATTAAGATGTGTGGCAAGTGATGTGCTGGACTTCATTTCAAGCCTGAAGAACTCAATCAGGAGACCATACTTTGATGATTTAGATTGTGCACCGAACAGGGTGTCAAGTCTTTTCCATGTATCCTGTGAGGTCTCACAATTATCCACATGATGGATATAACTGTCGTCTAGCTCCAGTTTGATAATGGCCTGGGCTCTGTCATCATTCTTTTGCCAAGTAGTTGCAAGGTCCGCGTCCCGAGGTTTCTTTTCTTTGCCATTTGTGATGGCCCAGAGACCCTTTTTCATCAAGATGAGCTTGATGCGGGTTTGCCAGGTGTGAAAACCAACTCCTTTGAATCGAGCATTTGGAGAGTCTTTTCCCATGTTAGACTTACGGGAAGAGTAGCAAATCAACTTCAGACTTATTAGATTTGAGCAGTAGAAGAGTTGGTTGAGAGACACAAGTGCTAAAAAACACTAACTGAGTGTCAATGAATATCAAATCTGTAAAGTCCTTTACTCTTTTTAAATCCAAGTGTAATCTTCCCCTTCTTGATTTGATGCTAATACCTTCAAATCTGAGTGACAGTACTTTAATGAACTTCAGAGAGTATTGCTCAGTGATTAAAATCATTGTTGATAACTTCAGTGAGAGAAACAGTGAAAAATGTCAGAATTTTGAAGCTTTGGCTATGGCTTTTGCATTAGGGTTTCTGGGGGCAGCCTGGTTTTTTGCTGATTGCAGGAGCTACACTGGATCATTTTCAAAAATTTTTATATGCCTAGGAAGCTGACTTCATGGCTATCAAAGCCCCATGATAATCGTCAACATCGTGGACTGTATGCAGCACGCAGGCAGCTCGAACGAATTCGGCGCAGTTCAGGACAGATTTCCGCGATTTCCGCAACAATGCTGGAGTCAGGGCACAGTAACGTAGTCAATTTTCGTGCCAGGATGAAGCGTCTTGAGTAGAGGAACAACTTCCTAGAAGAAATCGTGGGCTGAAATGGCCTGGTTGAGGAGTTATTGAAGCTCCAAGTAAGGTAGGTCTTGTTTGGCTATGGCAGACACAGAGCAGAGATTGAGGATTTTCACAATGCTGAGCTCCAGATGGTCCAATGTCCTGGATTGATGTGATACAGAGAAGCTTTGTGAGTTGGGGAATACTTTTCCAGAAGGAAGCTCCAAGAGATTTGACCTGTGGAGTGAGATATAAGCAGCTCAATCTGACAGGGTGCTATTGGCTATGGCTGCCATGGAAGCTTCAGTGAGAGTAGAGTTGGGAGATGAAGTCATGAGCTGACATTGAGCTAGACTGAGGTTGAGAGGAATCAAGAGAGGCTAGAGAAGCAATGCCATGCCCAACTGGGCTCTGATACCATGTGAGAAATGCAGGATCTAGAGCATGGCAAAACCGGAAGCTATGGAGGATCAAATGAGAAGTGTGGACTCATGATGGAGAAGACAAAGACACTGTTTGTTACACAAGTGAATTAGGTTCCAAGATTGAGACTTGGACTCATAAACACAATCTTGTGTATGTGGACAATGACATTGAGACTTCACTGAAAAGAAAAGAGTACTATCATTGCATTAAGAAAGGAAGCAAGTACAATGCTTTATAGGAAAGTAGGAAACTGCAGTAGGCACCATTGTGCATATGGGATAAGTTAGCTGCATGTCCTTGGCCCTGAAGCTCCATACAAAGTGGCTGTTTAGTGAGTGTGATTGCTGAATCTCAACAGTTCTTAGTCTAATTTGAGTTTTCAACTCGGTTCTCAGCTATTCTATGGTCTTTCCGCACCCTAAGTTTGATTAATCTCTGAGGTTCTAATGGCCAACTTGGGTTCTGGGGGTGTTCAGGGTTGCATCCTGGGGTCAAGTCTGTGGTCAGGTCAGCAAAAGATCCTTATCTTTGTGTTCTGGCAAGATGGTCCGATTCTGGGAATCAGACCGGGATGGTCCGACTCTAACAGTCAGACGAGGTTGGTCCGATTCTGGACTGGTCTGAGTCGCGGACATGGGTGGGTCCGATTCCTTCGATCGGGTGAGGTGTTTGGTCGGACAGGCTGGTCCGAGTGGTTCGATCGAACAGGCTAGTCCGATCGGACAGTTGAGTGTCCGATTATAAGAGGCAGTCCGAGTGCCACGTGGCATGTCCGATCGGGCTGGTTCGATCCTGAGAATCGGACTAGACTGGTCCGACTCACTCTCAGTCGAACGGTCCGATTCTGGGAATCGGACCATCGGGACCCAGAATCGGACCGTCGGGATAGTCCGACTCTAGAACTCAGGTGGTCCGATTCTGGGAATTGGACCACTGTAGGTTGGTCCGATTACGTCGGCGGCGGGCGCGATTCCAGCGCGTTTGAATCCTCCTTACTGTCTGCTGCACTCAATCATCACAAAACATCCCATAACCGATCAGAGCGCTATTGGAACTCACTGGACTCACCTGAAGTGGCACGAATCGAATGCGCCTAGAATCGGGGTTGCGCTTCCTCGTCATGTGAACCAGAAACTCTCTCTCTCTCTCTCACACACACACAACAAAGCCAACTAAGAAAATGAGGTCTGTCCTGGCCTCCCTGGTGCGTAGATCGATCGATATATGCTCACGTAGTGAATCCCGGAAGGTCCCCAAGAACAATGAACTCTACCTTTTTGCACAAATTAAATATAAAAAGCATAAACGACAAGAGCAAGAGACCAATTGGGTTCAATCTCCCCCCATGCCTTGTGTGAGCGCTTCACAAAGCATGTATTTTATGTATATTTCCATCTTCATGGTCAATAATAGCCCAATTTACAAAAATATGACAAGCTTTTAGCTTTTGAGTTTGTTTTTACAAAAATAGGAATAAAGCTAATGGACGGTGCCCAAAGAGTCTGGCACGCCCAACACAATGTCCAAATAGAAATAACATATCCGTGCGTATAGGCGCATACAAAATAATAATAAATAATCGATGCCTCAATAGACATGACAAAATATAGGCATGACGCCTATCAAAATATAATCCATAGGTCGAATACTCGCTAGACTCCAATGCTTTCCTCCGCCACTGCTGCTATCTCTACACATCAACTGAAGCATTCACAATCGTTAGTAAAATAATACAATTAAACTGACAAAAGTGAATACCTAGCAGTCTTCAGCTACATAAATAAATCAACTGGTTAGAAATAAATCCTAACCTTAATTTATTACGAGTGCGCACTCTAAACTCATAAATATTTATTAATTTAATATGCATTTTGCGGAATCACCCGCTATGGAATCACCCATGTACACACTAAATTAATGAAACGCCCGAAAAGGATAGGCGTCCCCATCAACTTCTCGCACAAAGAATCCACTTTGTGTATGAGCCCCGGTCATCAAAGTTTACGGAATCCACCGTAAAACCTCACAGAATCCACCGTGGCACAGAATCCACCATGAAATATGCCTCCTGGCATCAAAGATGAAGGACATGGGGTATGCCTCTCACATACTTGGTATGTGTACTATGCACAATCACTCTAAAGGACTCCAATACCTATCATAGAAGGAGTACATTCATAAAGTTCTTGAGTGGCTCCATATGTAGGGTGGTAAGCTTGTTTTCTTCCTAGTTTTGAAATTGTAAGAAGGTCGAGATGGCCAAGATCCCATATACATCTGCAGTGGGCAGCTTGATGTATACCATGGTTGCAGCCATTAGACTTGACGTACCATTTATATTGGAAATTGTAGCTCATTATATGGCAACACTTGGTAGATGAAATTGGGATGCCATAAATGGTATCCTAAGATACCTTAAGGGTACTATAGGTATGTGCATTTGTTATTGTGGCTAGAATACTGGAGGCATGTACTATATAGACTCTGATTATGCAAGACATGCTAATAGTAGGAAGTCCACCATTGGGTATGTCTTCACCTTTGTTGGAGGTGTTTTTTCTTGGATATTTAAGGTGAAAAAATGCAAGCCTTGTCTACAATCAAGGGTCAATACATTGCAACCATTGGGGCTTGCAAGGAGGCCCTATGGCTAGGTGGTTTGGTGGGAGACCTTAGTATGACTATGACTCTTACATTGCATTCAAAATCTATGAGTGCCATTTAGTTGGCATGTAATCTAGTCTTTCATGTGAAGACCAGGAAAATAGAGCTTGTCAAGATGTGCTCACTTAAAGTCTCCCAATGGAATATTATACCTTCCTTAGGAAGATGATGGTGAGATGATGTCTATTCCTCATCTTGTTGCCCTTATATGTACAGATTGTACCTTGTCACTTCTTTCTTGTTTTCTCCACATTCAGGCACATTTGGTTTTAATGGAAGGTTATTGGCATTAAAGGCCATATGTGTCAAGCCACCTATATTTACTTATACCTACTACCTTCGTGCTTGTACACTACAAGTGGCAACTGCCCATCACTAGCACTTTATTCTTTACTCTTTCCATGACAAGAGAATAAGGAAAGGCATCATACATTGTGGCTATTAGAGTTCCCACATAAAGTCTTGCTTTGTCATACTTGAACCTCCATAGCTTTTACTTCTCTCTTCCTTGCACTTGTGCTTCCACTCCTACTCCACCTTTCAAATTATCCATTTGAGCATTTTAATATGTACATGATTGAGACACACATAACATGATATATCATATATGATTAATACACAAAATAGACAACTCAAGCTTTAAACATACGAGATTGAGTTGCAAGCATTAATTATTTAATGCATACTCTAGAATATACTCAAGACGATACTTTTAGATTCATATATATGAAGCAATTGAGACAGATCTATTTGATATTCTAGTCAAGATGACTTACAAATTCATTGATATCAACATTGCACTAATCCTTTATTAATAAGGAGATATTTAGACTTTAGTTAATAATAGAGATTCCAAGTTTGTCTCAAAGTTTTGAACCTATCTATTCTAAGCCATCGAAACTTAGCTACATTTTAGTACTACTTATCATCCACAAACTAATGGTAGCTAGACCGAGAGGGTGAACCAAATCATTGGAGACATCCTAAGATCCTATTACAAAGAGTGATAAAAATGGCAAATCCACTTGTTCCTCGTGACAAATATATCATTTACATGCTTCCACTTGTCCTCTAGAGCCATCATATTTATAGAATCTATTTGACTTAAGCTCTTCAAGCCACTTCTTTCAATAGCTTAAGGTACATTCACAACTTCTCAAGAATGCTCACATCTAACTAGAAGCAAGGATCATGCCTTCCCTAAGTCATGCTCTAGCTGTAGCCTCTTCACAAACTAAGGTAGGTCGTCCAAATGCATATCTTCTCTAGGATGCTCATAACATTCTCTCAAAATTCCAACTCATGCAATCAAGAAGCCAGCATATATATAATTTCAAAGATTAGTTATGTATGATGGACCTCATCACTTACATATCAAAATAACCCAATCATTTAGCATCAATGCATCTTAATCGATTCTCACAAGAATATTAAGGGTTAATTTTGTTAATGTAAATATGTTTTATAAAATCATTGACCCAAGGTCTAAGCTACAAGTCATCTAGACTATCATCTCATAAATGTCTTCTTGGTAGAACTAATTAGGATCTATATCTTCATAACTAGCTTCTTTGGGGGATGACAAGTTTTATATTTCTCGGGAACTTGAAGGTACCCTCAAGATCTTCTGAATATAGGGTTCCATGGAACAATGGCCACCCTTTCCCTCAATATTATTTGCATTATCTATCCATAATGTCTCAAGTATTGATTTACTGTCAAACATCAAGCAACTAATCCTTGTATGAAGCATGCAGATAGTACATATTGACTATCTTTAATATTTCTGTGTAGCAGACTCTTTGTAACTCATATTAGAGGAGGAAGTTCCAATATGCATAGATTTTCATGTGTATTTGACTTTGTGATCAAGTTTCAAGCATATACCATCCCCCTCAAGGATGCACAAAATATTTGGAGGAATGAATATCTTCTCTTTAATCTCAAACATAGATTCATGGTACAAATAGTCATCCAAGCCCTGTGCGGTCACATGCTACATGAAAAGGAAGATCTTTCTCAACCACATAACTAGATCTCCAATTTCTTATGCACACACTAGAAGTCTATGGAAATCAATCGCATGAGTCCAAATCAAATAGGTGTTGTTATTTCAATTGGTTCCTTTTATTCATTGGTTCTCCTGTCTTAATCTTTGCTCTAATACCACATGTGAGGTGCCTCCTCTAAAGTTTAGAGGAGTCCTCTATTATTGACTAAAACTCGAGTCCATGTGTAATATCATCTAGTCTCCCCTCAAGAAACAATGCACTTAGTTAGGCACATGAATTCTGATTCTACTTTAGAGGGTGTGGGATAATCATCCCTATGACCGATCTAATATCCACCTAAGAAGGATCACTTTGTAGCCAATCAAAGATGAGGGTGGAATAACACTACACTTGGTTCAAAGAGAATGGAGCTATCTTTTAAAATTCCATGGCCATTAGGACCAATACTCAACTATACTCTAGTCCCCTAAATAGTATTAAGCAGGTTATATCCTACCAAATTGGGGATTCACATTCTAATAGATCAAACTAGAGTTTAGGAAAGTTGCACAACTTGTCAAGTCCACCTAACCATAGGCTCTCGGTCATTGGGATGAAGGCTTGTCATTTTCATCGATGGGCCTATTTTAGCTATCAAATTGAGCAAAACATACTATCACACTATGTGAATATATAAAAGTAGCTTCCCATTATTAATCTATTATATAAGATTCATTAAACACAACATTTAAGGATATGAACAAACACTTCAAATAATAATAGTATATTAATTCAAAAGTTTACTACAAAACCATCACTCCTGCAAGAGTGGCTAATATTGTCTCACCTAAAATAGGATCTTCTAACCTTGGAAGATCAAGCCATATGTGATCACACTCCTTCCATGGTCATAGGGAATTTATGAGCTCCCTTACGCCTCTCGAGCCATCCCACATTACAAGGATACTTACCACTTGGTCCTTTAGTTTATCAGGCACTCGAGTGATTTTTTAAAAAAATAGCTACCACTTTTGCAAGAGTGTAGGACCCTCAACCCAGAAGGTGAGTTTTTTCATTATCATGCAAGATGCTCAAGGTTCATTGGTGTAGGGATCCGAAGGTCTTTACCAACATATCTGTTGAGATAATTGCAATCACACCTACTCTAGTCCCTTTGTATAGGACAACTAGGCTAAGAAGATGCAGTCCATTCTAGGAAGAGAGACAAAATCCCATATGCACAGTGGATGTTAAGTGCTACCAAAGAACTCTATATAATGATGTACTTGAACTATCACTTTCATATGATGATAATGTAATAGTAGTTGTCTCTTATGTCAAGTGTCTGTGTCATTGTTGTCCATACACAAGATTATGTTTATGAGTTCAAGTCTCAATCTTGAAACCTAATTCACTTGTGTAACAGTTGTCTACATTGTCATGTCAACATGAGTTGTGTCTTTATCTTCCATCCTCCATAGCTACCACCTTTGTCATGCTCTCGATCCCACATCTTTAACATGGTATTAGAGCTCAGATGAGCATGGCTTATCTCTCCTCTACTCTCTCTCAGCTCATCTTAACTGCAGGTCAGCTCATGGTTCCATTTCTCACCTTCATCTCTACTTGACCTTCCTTGGCAGCCATAGCCAGCCTGCACCCTGTGTGCTTCAAGCTCTTGGATCTCTCTCCACAAGTCACATCTCACTGCAAATCCTTCTGGGAAAATGTTCCTCTACTTCCAGAGCTCCTCCTGGCACCTCACACCTAAGCATTGCGCACCCTGGAGCTCAGCATTGTCAATCTTCTCAACTTTTGCCTTGGGTGTCCTCCATAGCCAACAGGACCCAGCTCACTTGGAGTCATTGGATCTCTCAATATAAAGCATATTTGCTGATGATTCCTTCTAAAGACCTCTTCCTCTAGTTAAGACGCAATATCCTAGCATCATAGCCACTGACATTAGCCACTTTTTCCCCCAGCATTGTCAAAATCGTCGAAATCTACCCGAACTGCACCTATCTGCGTTTTGTCATCCTGCGCGCCTGCTGCTCGACCAGATCCCGACGATGGTTATGGGGCAATGAAAGCTCATGAGCCAAGCTTTCTTTCCATAAAAAAAGTTTGGGAAATGATCAAGTATTCAATCCACATAGAGCAAAAAACCAAGCCCCTATTTGAAACCTTAAACTGTCAGCCATAGCCATTTTCATCAAAGCTCAAAAATCTCATCATTTTCTCTCTCCTACCACCTGGAGCAACCCACTGCCACTCTGATCTACTGCCCTAGCATCAAATCAAGGAGGGGAAGGACCTGGAAAGATCGACAAAGGATCGAAGTCCCGAACATGAAGATTCAAGCTCAACATTAAGTCAGACATAGTGTGTTTTTCACACTACCATTACTTCTGTCTCTTGACACATTATAATCTGCTCTTTCACTTGTAAAATATGAGAATCTTGGAACTGATTTGCTGCTGCTCCAACTCTCCAGCATGGGAAAAGACTCACCGATAGCTCGGTTCAAGGGAGTTGGGTTTCACACCTGGCAAACCCACATCAAGCTCATCTTGATGAAGAAGGGTCTCTGGGCATCACAAATGGCAAAGAGAAGAAACCTCGGGATGCGGACCTTGTAGCTACTTGGCAAAAGAATGATGACAAAGCCCAGGGCATTATCAAATTGAAGCTAGACGACAGCTATATCCACCATGTGGATAACTGTGAGACCTCACATGATACATGGAAGAGACTTGACACCTTGTTCGATGCACAGTCTAAATCATCAAAGTATGGTCTCCTGATTGAGTTTTTCAGGCTTGAAAAGAAGTCCAGCACATCACTTGCCACACATCTAAATCACATGGAAGGACTTCTAACCCAACTTGCAGGAATCAACATTAAAATGGAAGAAGATGTTTGCATCGATGTTCTACTTAAGAGTTTGCCTCCTGAATATAATAATGTGTCAACAACTTTAATCAACATTCCAAATCCTGAACTTGTTGATATCCAGGCATCACTGTTAGAAGAGGAAAAGAAGCTAAAAACTAAGGAAGAACTAAGTACCTCTAGAGATGAGCATGCATTATATGTTGGCAACAAGTACAAAGGCAAGAAGGATTAGCTCTTCTATGACTTCTGCAAAAGGACCGGACACACCGAGAAGTTTTGCCATGCAAGAAAGAGGTCCCAAAAGGCATATCTAGTTGTAGTCCAAGAAGAAGAAGAAAATGGAGCAAAGGAAGAAGAAGAAGAAGACCACCAGGAGAAGGACAAACCTCATCAGTCCTTCTATTCAGATAGAATTTTTTAGTTTTGTGTTTCCTAGTCCTAATGTCTCAAACATAAACTTGTAAAACTCCTTAGTTATCCTTGTACTATAGCCTCTGCACACTTTGTAAGGCCCATGCTACAGCCTCTGGATGTCCATCATGTTTGTGGTACCCACACTTAGCCTTTTCTGACAGCCTCTAGTGTTTTGCCATGTTTATGGTGTGCCCACACTTTGCAGGTGTTGCTTTTACTTAAGCCTCTACACACTTTGTACTTTTTGTGATTGAGGAGGGGTGTTGAGATACTTGCAATCACACCTACTCTAGTCCCTTTGTATAGGATAGCTAGTCTAGAAAGATACAGTCCATTCTAGGAAGAGAGACAAAATCCCATATGCACAGTGGATGTTAAGTGCTACCAAAGAACTCTATATAATGATGTACTTGAACTATCACTTTCATATGATGATAATGCAATAGTACTTGTCTCTTATGTCAAGTGTCTGTGTCATTGTTGTCCATACACAAGATTGTGTTTATGAGTTCAAGTCTCAATCTTGAAACCTAATTCACTTGTGTAACAGTTGTCTACATTGTCATGCCAACATGAGTTGTGTCTTTATCTTCCATCCTCCATAGCTACCGCCTTTGTCATGCTCTAGATCCCGCATCTTTAACAATATCCTCTTTCCATCCAATTATCACAAGCACAAATTTAAGGTAACATAACCATCACATGCATATATCCATAAATAGTCGCACCACAAATAGAAAAGCATAACAACAAGATAATTATCACATACATGTATCTAAAAATAATCATACTACAAACAAAAAGCATAACTTCAAGTATTAACAAACATGTCATGCATGGACCTAACCTTACTTTTATCTAACTTTTCATTTCTAAAAAGCAAAACAATCTAAGGTTGTCTGGGTCTTGTTTAAGTTAATTTTTAAGTTAGTGTAATTCCTAAAAACAATATATTATTTTCAACATGTTTTTCTAGCACACCCAAGTTTGCTTTTAAATGCTTGTTAATGTGTACAGAGAATCCATGAATCTAAAGTAAAATTTAATGAAATTTATTCATACATAGTTCATTCAAACCTAGTTATCCTCTTTTGGCCAAATATTTGGTACACAATCATTGTTATTTTCGTCCGATCATGTTTCAACCTCACAATGAACCTCAGCTTTAGTCGTGGGTTCATTAATAATGATTTTACACATTATCTCTGTACTTTCAAGGCCATGGAAAATAGACTTCAAAATGCCTTTTACTTGTACATAAGGGAATGATCAGCAAACATTGTTTTGCTATTGCATAAGGTAGAGTAGGGCCACAAAAAGTGGTCAAATATTTGAAGCTTGTCCTAAGATTATTTGGTTACTTGACTCAAAATCCCACACAAAAGCATGAGCTAGAGTAATTGAGTTTAGGGTAGTCTAAGTGTAAATAGACCTTAAATGTTAAAACTAGATGTTTAGGGAAAAAGAGGAGAAAAAGATCGACAAATAGGTGCCATATTGGAGAGATGATTGAGCATGTTGTGATTGGTACTATTTGATCTACCAGGAGCTAAGCCCATGATCAAACTCCTCACAATGTGCAAATCTCACACCTCTAAGAATTTGGCTTGAGCTCGTGGATGGATGTGAATTTCTTGCCAAAAGAGGGAAATTCAAATAGATGTTTTGGGGTTGGGGGGAGGGGGAGAGAGAGTAGAACATAATTTCTCTGTTTTTCTCATTTTAAATTAAAAATCTATTTTTTATTTTGCTTTATGAGTAGTACCTTCAATCAAGAAAAAAGAATTTCTCTCCCTTATTTTCTATAAAAGCAAATTAGGAATTTAGCCTAATATGATCCTAATATCAAATTAAGGTGTTGTAAAATTATAGTGTGACTGAATTTTCAATGGATTTAGTTGCCTTTAATGTGAAACGTATCCTTTTTTTTGCTTGTTTTAAATGTGCATTTTTAAATTACGTCTACGTTTAACAACATGTAAATGTTTTATTAGTAATAGTCCCATAATGGGGACATTCTATAAGGACTACTATAAGGACTAACAAAGAAAATATGTCAATTTTTTTGGTAGAAGCCAAATGAAAGGTCCCCATGAAAATAAAAGCGTAATATGCAAAGCTTTAAATAGAAAACTCATATATGTTAACATAGTAATAGGAACAAAACACGATATTACAATCTTCACTTTTAATATATTACACTTTCCATTTTCCATGAAGTAGAGTCCCCTCTTCAATTGGTGTTTGCTATGATGATTAATAAGTCACAAGGGTAAACTTTATATTTCATGGTTCATGATATGAAAACGTTAGCATTTATGCATGGAAAATTATAAGTTTTCTTAAAGAGTGAAATCTTCACACAATATAACATCCTTGCTCCACAAAATTAGAAGGGCTATAAATGTGACTCCAAACATTGTGTATAAGAATGTGCTTTAGAAAGTAAGATGGTATGTATTACTTTGTTGGGGAGATGTATTTTGGTTTTATTGATTCTTTTTTTGTTCACATAATGTTTGCTAATTTAGTACTTGTTAGAAGGTACATTTAGCCTTTTACAACTTTGTAGGAATACATACTATAATGTCTATCATTTATCCTTTATATTGCTTATCTATTTGATTGTATGCTCACCACTATTGATTTGTTGTCCTATTTTTTTTAATATTTAATCTTCTTTTCACCATTTCATTGCTTGTAAACATCAAAAGCAATTGCAATGCATACTAAATATTGTCACTAAACATGACATCGTATGGAGACTACTTCCAATGGTCATAGAGGGTATCTTCAATGATGATCATATGAACATGCTTCATCAATTCCTTATTGAAGACTAACATGGAGGATATACTCAACATTTTTTGCAGTTGCCTACTTGAGCCTTGACCCATGCTTAAATTTAGGTGATCTCTCTCTAAGATGATACCCATGGATTGGGCTAAGTATGAGCTCAAGGACTTATGTTCATTTGTATATTACTTTAGTTCCAAATGCCATGCATTAGAATGTTCTAGCTGAAATTGCATTTATGTATATCAATGGGTCACACTATGGTTTTCTTGAAATATAGGTGTAGACAAGGGGATGAAAACTGGTACATGTCCTATTAACTTATTGAAGCACAACTTGCAAAATTGCCATTTCTTTACTCATCCATGTAGTAGTCAAAGAAGCACTCCTTGAGGATTATTCAAGAAAGAGAGAGCCTTACGTATGAAATTTACTTTGTGCCATTGCTTTACCCATCCATGTAATGGTCAAAGAAGCACTCCCTTAAGATTATTCAAGAAAGAGAGAGCTTTAAGTATGAAATTTACTTTGTACCATTTGAAATGGAATTTGATTAAACAATGAGAACTTATAAATGAGTTCTTTTTAGGGTCATCAAATCCTATGTCCACTTTGTTAAGCAATTTTTTGTTTTGACATGTTAACAATATCCAAAAAGAGGCTTGCTTTTCTTTTTCTCTCTTTGTTATTTAACTATCTCCTTTATGTACATGGAGTCACTTGTAAGTTAAGTTTACATACAAAGTCACCATGAAGTGGCTTACTAGCCCATGTGTGTGAAGCACATAAGCAATTGCAAACTTTGTATTGAAATTTTTTCAAATACAAGTAGCTAAATTGCACTTACTACACTTCACATTTGTCATTAGTTCATTGTGCAGCATAATCACAAGCCAATGATACTTAATCCTTCTATTTGTAAATTGTGGTCAAAATTATTCATATCTTCATTATCAACATATGATACATTAAGATGACATGTTTCTAGAACTTGCTTCAAGGTTAGTCCATGCATGCTTTTATTTGATTTGGCATGTGGGCCCAAAGTTGAAGAGGAAAATGTTATATAATGCCAAGCCCTTGATTTGATAGGACTTGAGAAGAACATCTATCAAGAATATATGTAAACATGGTCATTTTCCTAGTTCCGTAATCTTTTAAAATTTTCATTTTCTTATTATTGAGACATTAAAGAAAAAAGTAAATATTGGTATATCATCTTCCACAAAAATGTGACATCTAGAAAGAGATGTCTAAATAAGCCCAATAATAGACATATCTCCATTGAATATATTGGTTTTCATAAGTATACAATTTTAATAGTGGCTTAGGAGTAAAAGGCATAAGATGGGCTTGCGTAAAGGTAAGGGTTGAGTCTAATTGAAAGCTTAGTTACTTAAATGTAAAACTTCATTAAATTTTGTATCTATTTTAATATAAATCAAACTAGCCTAATTTATTGTGAATTAAATTACTAAAGTTTTTAATGTAATGTAGGTTTAGCATCATGTTGTACCTTACACCTCTTTTATTATAAAAGATAGAATGCTTAAATATTACAGGTTATACTCATGGATAAAAACAATATCAAGTCTCCTCGTGTTAGCAAAGGAGATCGAGAGAAAGGAGGATAAAGGTGCTCAAATAGTAGGACATTTTACTCTCTGAAGTGATATGTAGAGAGAATGCATTATTAAGTACTAAAAGGCAAACTTTTATAGTTGTCCAAAAGAAACACACCAAAAGGATTAACCTAAGTGCACATCTCAAAATTTTCTCTTGAAAAGTTTATAACCAATGTTAAATTTTAGTGACATAATCGAGACACCACTAGCAAGTATCTCCTCAAGACATCCCATAAGGAGTGTAAAATGGTAATCTTGGTGGCCTAAATATATGCCTTGCAATAATGGAGTCCCTGTTGACAATATTTGTGTCAAATATTCCTTATTTTCTCAAAATCTTGATTCAAGTTTCCCTTATCACCCACTAGTACCATTTGAATCATGACTTGGGAATGAAGATTAGCCTTATAAACAAGTCTAAAACATTTGCACACAAGAGCATTTGACCCATGTTTAATTGGGAATGAAGACCATCCTTATACAACATAAAGATTTATTTATATTTTGAATACATACATTTTAACAATTAAATGCTTAAAATTATTAGAGCCAATGGTTGGAGGTATCTCTTTGTGAAAAGAAGTGACTATAAAGAGCTTACTTGGGCAAAAGATATAATGGCATTTCAAATATGTATGGAAGAGAACCATTGAAGGTTTTCATTCCTCTAACACATGTAGAGGAGAACAATCTAATGCCATCATCCCTTTGGCAATTAAAAATATGCCTCTTGCTGACCAAACTTGCAAGGGTTATCATCATTAACAATTAGCAAGGTTGGCCAATGTTTGTTTTTCTTGTTGATATTGTGAGTTCAATGATGCATCAAAAGCTACTCAACTTCTTGAGTTGTGAGATCAAAAGCAATCTTATAGCCATTCAATCTTCTTAAATTTCAAAATTATAGAAGTCCAAATGTCTCTTAATCTTCTCACTCCTTTTTGCAAGATCTAATAGATAGCTCAACAATGAGATCCATAGGGGCCATCCTATATTCAAAAGATTATTTACTTATTAGATAGATTGGAGAAGAAAGGCATCACCCATCCTCCCAACTCTTGCCTCAAGATATTTAGGCAAAAAATTACACGACTATTAGAGAGTGTAAGCTTCAACCTGGAAATACAAGACTTATAAATAGTATTGTACTGTGATATCACATATTTTACTAGATATTAGATTTATGAATAGCTTAATTTGATATCCTTTAACTCTTACTTAGAATAGTAGCACACGATAATATTTGGGTTCATGTATTAAAAACGAGGTTGATTGCATTATTGATTTCCAATGCTAACATCACCATCATGAAATGATAGGGATTTAAACCACTCTCACATACTTGAAAAATGGCATAATAAATTACATAATGATAAATCGATTTAGAATGCCCTATCGGCATGATGATTCTTATATAAACCTGTATGTTTTGGAATTTCTAATAATGAAGATAGAAATTTTTAGTTGAGTGTCTTTGAAGAACACTTGCCTCAAAGATACAAGAAAGATCCATTCATTCATTTTACACATTATACACATGCACATGTGATGAGATACATTTTGAGTGTAATACAAACACAAGCCTTTGTTGCATGCCTTTTTCAAAACATATCATTGAACTTTGAATTGTGCATTGAGTAAAGAAAATGAACTCTAGACTCAAGTACAATATCAAGTTTGGCCTATTCAATAGCAAAAGCTTTGTGTTTGTGGAGTATCAAAATCAATATTTTTTCCACGTTTGACACTATGATGATCCACTAGGTGACTTATGGTGGCAATTAATTCAAAAAGATCCATTTATGGAGGGGATGGTAAGAATGATTAGTAGAAGATTTCATCTTGTTTTATGATAATTGTCGTGTTTATCCAAAAGGATGGGATTCGTTAAACAATGCACGATTTTGAGGCATTCACTCAATACCATTAGGTTCATAATCATGAAAATACACTCAACTACCTAGCATTAACTCCATATGCATAGTGTAAAGTTGATTTTGCACATAAATTTTTTGTAAACATAATGATAATTAATGTCAATTTAAGTGTATTTTCTAGATACACAAGGTTGACTTAGAGTATCAAGAAGAATATAGAAAAAGTGAAAATATGAAAAAATGCATTGTTTATTTAGAACATATTTGTAAATGTTGAGTCTTATTTCTTAGAAGTTATTGTGCTAGCACTCTCTTGAACATAATCCACACATAGTTATATCTATAGACAAAAGTGAACATAGATCCATGTTGTGCAAAACTCACTACATCCATCTTTGTTGCCTATTGAAAACATCTCCTAGCAAATGTAATGTCCTTTTTTGTAATGTGCTTTATATTGATTTCAGAAAAAGGTGTAAGCAGTTACAACATCAAACTAATGTAGGATGGCATCATGCCATCAAACTCAGTTTCTTCCAAAAAAGTTTGAAAATCCAGTGTCTCTACCTACACACACAAAACATAGCAAGAATCTCAATGTTAAGTCGTCCTATACAACTATCAAGCAACTCAGAGAATCTCTCTTGAGCATCACACTATTCCTTTTCAACCATATGAACTTCAAAGCAATGCGTGAGACTAGGCTAAGAAGCTTCCAAGTGTTGTCATCTAATTCTACGTGCTCAATAAATAGAGCATTGACTTAGCTTCTTCCAAAAAAGTTTGAAAATCCAGTGTCTCTTCCTACACACACCTAATATAGCATCTCAATTTTAAATTGTCCAATACAACTATCAAGCAACTCATGAGAATCTCTCTTGAGCATCACATTGTTCCTTTTGAATTGTATGAACTTGAATGCAATGCCTAAGACTAGGCTAAGAAACTTCCAAGTGCTATCATCTAATTCTACATGGTCAACAAATAGAGCATTGGCCAAGCCAAAATTGCTCTTCAAATTGGTATCCTTCAACCATTTTCTCATTTTCTTCCACACTAGGACTATATGGATACATTCCCAATTCTCTATCAAATTTTAGCATGTCCACACAAAGGGGATATCCTTATTCTTCTACTGAGTCTCGTGTGAAGCAGAAATACATTTAGCAAGATCCTCCATGTCTAAACAGTAACTCTACAAGATGGTGATGCTTTCCAGACATTAGAAGCTCTCGTCTTCTAAGTATATACGTTTTCCATTGGGCCCTTTCTTCCACTTATGATGCAAGTTCGTGATGATAGCTAAGGAGGGCATCCTATATCCTCACATGGATTTGCAATGTCCCAAGTTCTTCCTATCAAAACTCATAAGATCCTACAATATCATATAATCTTTTTGGACTACAAACGTGGGCTAGTCATCTCTGAGATCAAGCATCATTTCTAGCATCCAATTACTTTTCTACTAGGATAGGTTTAACTTTTTTATCTCCTTTGGTTGGAGCCAAGTATTATGTTGTGTGCTCCAAATTTCAACCCAAATTGCAATATCTTTGTTGACCATGGTAGTTGCAAGCTTTGAATTCATATGCATTGGAGCATACAAGAGATCAAAGGCCAAAGGAAACAACCATATATTTCTACTCAAAGAGGTATTGCCTCTTCACGAACCCAAATAAGCATTAATCAAAATTTAATGCCACTGCTTCACCAATCCTTGGGCCAATTCTAAACATGGAATTTTGATTGACAAGTAGGGGCAAGCTAGGACATCTTTCCACCCAACATTGATCCACGCGCTCCCTTTAACTTTGACTAATTCAATCCAATGCTTTATCAACACCATCCATGGTTGCATTTTGTCCAATCTCTTAAGAAGAGCCATAGTGAGGCTTTGAGTTTTGCTTGTCAAGGACTCAAGTTGAGCACCCCCCCACCCTTTTATCTTCTATCAAATTATCCCACCAAATGTGTGCCATCCCATCCTTTCCTTACTTATACCACAAAAACCATCTTAGACCTTTTTCCAACTTGCACCATGTAGCCAGGGAAAAGGGCACAACTAAAGCAACATACAAAACAGTAGATGCTAGGACACTTTTGATCACTATTAGTTTCCTGGAAAAATAAAATGGGGCCTCCATTTTGCCTTTGATTTTCTCTTGAAACTTAGCATTTAACCACTCAAATATTTGACTAAGTGTGACTCTAACTCCTACATGAACCCCTAGTATATGATAAGTTGCCTAGGTCTGATGATTTAAGAAATTGTATAATCCACTAGTTTCTTCCATTATAGGCAGAAGATTTTAGTTTAGTTTTGATTAACTTTAGATGTTGTGAGCTAAAATAATTATTAATCTCAAGCATATTGGCCATAGAATTCTTATCTGCCTCTTCTATAGAGGCATTGTCGTCTACAAAGAATTGTACAGATGCTTGTGAACCATCTAGTATGGGTAAGCCCTTTATGGCATCATCTTGCAATGCCTTGTCCACTCTTCTAGAAAAGTATTAGTTATCACAGCAAAGAGAAGGGGGGATAAAGGAGGGCACCCCTACCTTATGGACCCATGTAATTCAAAGGGGGCAGTAGCTACTCAATTGATGCACAACTCTTTACAAATGAAATTGAGTAAATTTTGTGACATTTAAATTAAGGTGTGAAAGCTGTAAACATGTATTATCATTGAAGAAAAGGTGAATGTACAATTGTACTCACAATTATGCACAGTTAAATAATAGTGCAAGCCATATATTTTAATCCATATATTTAAAACTCGAAAAAACCTAAAAAGTTAAAATCTGATGTTTAACATTGAAACCAAGTGAAATTCTTTGTGTAGAAGTATTCATCTTGAAAAATAACTCACTCTATGATTTTACATAGATTAATCCAATATTATAAGAGCCTTAAACTAATGTTACAAGAAACATATAGAAATGCACTTATCATGGAATTAAGTAGTGAGAGGAATTAAGAAAATAGAGTAGGAAGGGTGAGAATATAATTTTCTTTTGGGAAAATATAAGAGGGGTGAAAAGCATAAATAGCTTTTGGAGTGCATGACATACAAGGCTCAACTCAAATTAGCTTCTGCCTTTTTTAGCAAACAGAGCTTGTAATTCTTAGGAAAACAAAGCCTAAAATTCTTAGGAAAAGCATATTATGCTCTTCCCTCCCTCTTCTCTATATAAGCCTTCCTATGCAGTCAAGTGAGACATAGAGAGAATCAATCTAAACCCCTACAGTTGTGCTTCCTAGAGGTACAAGGAAGTCCATCATATAGCTTCAAATCAAATCCTTGTGATGATTTTCTCCACCCCCTCTTCTCAAGTATCAAAGATGATGGTATCTGGTTTGCTACTCCCTCTCTCGAATATTCCATCAAAAATTTCATGTTACCTCCAACATTAAGTCACCTCACACCCAACTTCTCCCTCACTTGTTCTAGAATTGTTTCTCTATGAGAGCTATGGGAGGCCATCAGGATGAGTAAATGACATCAAATCAAGCTATAAACATTTGAACATGCTTTTGGATTCTTGCCAAGTCTAAGCAACAACAAAACATTGTTCAGAAGTCGTATTCTTACACATGTGAAAGGGGTTCCAAATACTAGTTTCAATGTCCCAAAGCAATGTAGAGAGATTGTTGCGAACCCATCAACAATGAGCCCATGGCTAAAGTTGAGGTGCAACTTGAGAAAGTTTTAAAAGCTCCACAACCCAAAGTTGTAGTGGTTGTGTGTCAACCCAAAGTTTTAGTAATACCACATAATGTTGGTTGACCTAACAACCAAGTTGAAGTAAATTAAGAGTTAATTGTTTCCCCTGAAGGTTTACTTTTAATTCCTCAAATTTTCCACTTACATTAATGATGTTGGATACACAAATTAAATGGATATAAAAAGTAAACTCGAAAGCATTAAGAAAATATTACTAAAAATAGTCTAGTCTTTAAAAATAGCATCGATTGAGAATTGATAAAATATAAACCCAAGAGATCCTAAAACCAACTTTAGAATTAATCTATTTTTATGAACGATAAAGAAAAAGGTATGGATAGTTTCATGCATCACATGGTTTGTTAATAAACAATAGATGCTTTATGGTTGTGGTGTGATTGTGTTTATTATGATTTTGGTTAACTTACTCTCGATTCATGCATGTGATATAGCTAGATAAGAAAAATGATACTATGGTAAGGAGGGATACTGAAATCTCCATATCAATAGATCTGGAGCATATTGTGGGATGCCCAAAAAACTCATCTTGTAGCATGAGGGTCCTATGATCTTAAAGGAGTGATAGATGCTTGCTTTTCTACAATACTCAAGTACTTGCTAAGGCAAAGGACTAAATGATAAGTGCCCCCATGATGTAGGATGACTTGTAGGAGAGCTTAGCAGGGCATTGGGCTTTGAGCTTAAAATCTCTTATGACAATGTGAGGAGTGTGATCAAATATGGCCTAATGTTGTGGGTTTGGAAGGTCCTAGGATCATTTTTTCCACTCTTGCAAAAGTGATGGTTTTGTAATATTGGTCCACCCTCACCTTTGATTGGTTACTAAGTGACCCTTTTTAGGTAGGTGTTAAGACATTGTTAGGGGTGACCATCCCTAGGAAGTAGAACCAAAACTCCCATTCCCAACTAAGTTCGTCCTATCTAAAGGGGAGATTGAACAATATTGTGCATGGTTATGTGGTTTTTGTCAATTATACTAGAGAACATGTATAGGGTTATAGAGGAGGAACCTTACACATGGTATTAAAGAAAAGGTTTTAAAGGTAGGAAATTTGAAGATAATAATATTTTTTTAAATGGAACATTTGAGATTGATTTGCACTGACTTTCTAGTGTATATAAGAAATTAGAGGTGAGGAGGCAATCCAGTTTGAGAGAGGCTTTTTCTCTGATGTACCAAGTGGCTAGAGTTCAAATAGCTAATTCGGATTGCGAAAATATGTTTGAGATCATGGAGAAGATGTTTATTTATCTAACTATTTCACATCCTTGAGATGGATTATATAAGCTTGATTTATGGCCACACAAGTGAATCTCTACAAGCTAGACATGGCATCTCTTGTCTGAACTATGGAGTTCAATGGACAAAAAGTTTGAAGATAATCATTTTGTATTATCTATATGCTTCATATGAGGATTGTTACTTTGCATTGAAAATGAACTAGTTTCAAGACATTATGGATCAATTGGCAATTGATGGATATAGTACTAAATGTAAGAATGACTATTTTTTTGAGGAACCCTCTCTTCAAAGTTGGATGTTAGGAATACAATTAAGTGCCTAGGAAACATGCCATTTTCTATACCTAAGAGAAGATGCCAACTTATGAGAACATGGATTTTGAAGAGTTCTATGTGAAAAAGATTTTAAACGAGATGATAGCTTAAATGTCTTGTAAATCAACTCTTGAGTCAATAGTTTGGAAACCACTATTATGTTAATAAATTGAATCCTAATATTCTTGTGGAGTAACTTATGAGATATGGGTAATTGGCCATGTATATGCTAAGTAATTGAGATACTTTGATAGATAAGTGATGAAGGCTATTGTATACGGTTGATTTTCAAAATGGTGTTGATAGCTATGCTAGAATTCCAAGAGAATGTTATGAGTATATTAGAGAAAATATGCCTTTGGACATACCTTGATCTAAGAGAGGCTATGGCTAGAGCACGCCTTGGCAAAGGGTTAATAATTACTTCCACTTGGATGCAAGAATGCCTAAGGACTTAGAAACCAACCTTAAACTACTAAAATGGCTAAAAGAACTTAGGCTACTCAAACTTTATAAGCACAATGACCTTCGGTCGGCTTGTGGATTGTAGGGTTTCTTCACTTGTCTCATGTCTTGCCTTGGGCCTTCTATATATGCTCCACTCCACTCTCATTCATTGTATTGCATCATATTGCATCCTTCGAGAGAAAGAAGACTAGAGGCACTACTACTACCAGTCATCATTATGTTGGTGCCCTATTGGTATTGTACTGCACATTTCATGCTACCTTATGGATTCCATTGCTCGTTCATTTTTATTTTCTTATGTTCACATGTTCTTTCTATTTGTCATTATTCATGCTTTCTCTTTAACACTTCCAATAATCTATGCCTTCTCACATGGTACTAGATGACCAATGTTCTTAGTTTGTTGGTTTTTGGGGTTGTTATTTATAGTTTTGTGTTTGAGACCTCTATGTTTTCTATTGTTAGAGCTTTCCAAACTTGCATGTCAATAATTGTTTCCCCTATATTTATGCCTATGTTGGTTGATCTTTTGGGGTTGTCACTTCTTCACCCATGCCTAATTTGTTTTTACCTATTGTGCTAAAGACTCACAAATCCTATTTTTGGCTAGCATCATTTAGTAGTGGTTGGTAAATACTATGTTTTTTGCTAATCTACACCTTGCATTTTGTGTGTTTTTTACATATTCAGTTTTACAAAGGGTCTCATGTGTCGATTGTTGTGATTCTTCGCTTCATTCATTTCACAATTGCTCCACTCTCTATCTATTCTTGATGTTGGTGTATGAAATATTGAACTCTTTGTTGCATGGGCTTATTTTGACCGCAAAATGCCCCAACTATCTCTCTCTAACTTCTTGTATCTTCTTTCACTCCCATGGAATCTCCATGTTCTTCTACTAATGATAAAATCAAAGGGCCTAACTAATCTACTTAAAGTGCTATTATGAAGGCTTCATTTTTGTGAAAACAATTGCGGTATATCATACTTGGTTTGTCTCTGTGTCCTCAACGATCATCTCCACTTCCAACTGATTGGGATGAGAATAACTCCAAAGAGCCAATTGGTACTTTGATGACATTGTCGCATATTTAGCTCTTCTTTGGTACACCTCCAAGGAAATTTGATTGGAAATTAGCTCTTGTGAGACTTCTCTAGAGGTGTGGGTGAGGCTTTGCCTCATGTACAAGGCTCCATCACCCATGTGGTCTATCTTTCTCTATGGAGAAATTGAGGCACTCAAGTTTGAGTTGATGGACAACCTACACTACTCCATCTCACAATATAAATCTCAAGATAAACAACAAACCTACTTGCCAAGGAGATCGAATACCATCTTCAACCCCCTTGCTTCCTACCTATCTCAAGCACCGGTTCGGGGAAATCCCTACTCCAATGCTCGATTCAAAGTGCGCAAGCGCTCAAGGCTTGAATCCGTGGTCCTGGCAACGGAATCAAAATGTGGGAGCTTTCACTCAACCGCCAAGACCCTCGGACCGCTTATTGTTTCAAGATTTCCAAGCCGAGCACTAATGGCTACCTCTCACATAACCGACGCACCATCCATATCTACGGGTGTAGTGAGCTTACCTCCGTGCCGTTCGAGTTACCTCCTCTTCCGCGCACTCCGGTAGCTCCACGATCCAAGTGCAAGCTTCAAGGAAGCTCCATCCTCAAGCTCCACGCTCCAAGCTCCATTGCCGTGAGTAAGAGAAGAGAAGAGAAGAGAAGAGAAGAAGAGAGAAGAAGATGGAGAGCTTCTCCTCCTCAGTCCCTCACCCTCACACACTCACTCCCTCACACTCTCACACTCCCTCTCTCAAGCACAAGCTCAAACAAGCAAGAAGGAGAAGAAGAAGAAGAAGAAGAGGAGAGCTACTTTTGGCCACACACAAGAATAAGCTTCTCATTCACTTTTCAACTTTATATACAAAACCCTAAATCCCTTTTGGGCGGTCATCCCCTTTTCCCCTTTTTACATGGCCGGCCATAGCCTAGGCCCTTTTTCACATTGTCCTTCTATCTTCCTAGCTTCCTTTCCACCGCCCATCTACATTTACAAATTGCACGGGTGAGAGCCCGGTGCTCTTTTACAAGATTTCAAGGTGCGCCTTTTTATTTTAAAATGCGCCTTTTCCCTTTGTATTTTCCTTGGCCTTTTAAGGTTGCCCTTGCGCTTTTGGCCTTTTCTCCAATTCTTTCTTCAGTCGGGCTACCTTTTTTCCGCCTTTGCCCTGCATCTCTTTTATTTCCTTTTGCTTTCTTCGTGTTGGGGTTAACACTAAGGCATACTAGAATGATGAGAGCATTTTGGATAGAGTTTCTAGGCAACATTTAGGTATTGAGATGAGTCCCTTAATGGGATCCATCTTTCTCTCTTTGGTAGAAGAGATAATCATTAGAAATCTCATTGCATGTAGGCATTCTTCCGCCCATCAAGAGTTATTAATCTCAAGGCACATGGAGTGATTCTAATTATTTTGAAATAAAAGGTTGATGATAATCTCAAGAAGAATGAGAGGATGGTATCTTTTGGATATTATGAGGTGGCAAGGGATATTCTTTAGTGGAGAGAGAGAGGTAGACTTGTTTAATTTGGACCTCCCAATTTCTATAGATTAGTGAAAGAGAGGTATTAAGCATGATAAGAGAGAGTTGGTATTTAGTAGTCGATTAAAGGATCAAAGTCTTAATTAGTCCTATAACCCTTCTTACTATCCATCGACTAGGAGATTCTCAAAAAAAATTCAACAAACTTCTTATGGTATGATTTTTTTTAGAAAAATAACAAATTTAATAAATATTCACTCACAAGTTTTATAATAATTTTCATATGCAATTTTAGAACCATTTCTCAATATTTTTAGCATTTTTATATTTTAAAAATAAAATAAAATAGGGATCAATAAATATGAGCACCCATTCAAAAAGAGAAATCAAGCTTTGAAACATTGTGTAAAAATTTTAAACTGTGAAAATTTTAACATTACGCCATTTATTTTTGTTAAACGAAACGAGACACTTACTTAGTAATACACAGGTCGTAATTGTGTCTTTGGAAGCACGTCTTCGCAGTCCCAACACATGAATTCGGCCTATCAGCACTCACCTCAGCAATATTTATTTGATTTCCTCTACAATCGACTTAATCCCACTACCTCTCGCAAACATGACTTCTCTCCCCTTGTGCGTATAAATTAGATCTTATAAACTTTTATTTCTACCTTTGAGAACCAAGGTTAATAGAATAACCTATCAAATTCTTCCTTCTCTATTGACTAAACAATGATGATAGCTTTGTATATAGATTGGGAAAAATGATAATGCCTTGTTGTAGGAATGATAGCGCCTTGATCCAAAGATGATAGAATATAATAATTGAAGAGCAATGATCAGGTGTAGGCACGGATTTTTGAATTTAGCAAACAAGTCGATTACAAAATATATGAAGTAGAGAATGGTGAAGATGATGAAGGAAATGGCTAGCGTGGATTCCTAGAGAAACCAACGATCTCTTCTCTTTTTTTTGTAATGCGTATTATATTCAAAGAAAATCAAATAAGTAACTACATACATCATCAATTAGATGCCACATGGCACTAGGACATATCCCTCAACTTCTTATGGAACAGCTTAAAGATCCAATGCTTGAATTTTAGGACATCCAAAATAGACAAAAACTCAATCATCAGTACATGAATGGCACTGCCAATGATCCTACCCTAAGACCCAAACAAGTAGTTGTTTCTATGAACCTAGATAAACTTTAAAGTTACAGTAGTTAGGAGTGCAACTAGATTCCACATGCTCTCATCCAATGAAGCTTGGTCAGCAAACAAAGCCACTAACATGCTGAAATTGTCAACCAAATTTGCTTCCTTGAGCCACCTTTTGGCTTTTTTTCAAATAGGGGAGACATGCAAAAAATCCCAAAAGAGATGTTTCTTTGTCTCATCAAATCTTCCACAAAATGGACAGAGAGAGGAGATTTGGAATCTCCTAGCTAGTCTAGCTCGTAACAGGAGCTTTCTATTCATCAGCCACCCACCATCTCATAACATTACATCTATGAGACAGCGTTGCTCTCCAAACTTTGTCAATGTGCCTCTTTCATGTATCCAGTCTTGCCAAAGGGGATTCCTTTTTCCATTTAGCTTGTAAATTCATGTAGATAGCAAGGAGATGGAGAGCAGATGTCTTTAGATGATATGCAGTGACTCAACTGTTTGCATGTTAAGGAAACAAGGTCATTCAACCATGAGTCATCTCTTTTAACAACTGATGAAGGCCATTCCACTTTCCTATGTTGCAAGACTACAACTACAAAATCCTTTTCCTTATCTGAAAGAAGAAACCTGACTTGAGCTTCCTCAACTGTGACCCATGAGTTGCTATTCTTGTTCCAAATGTGATCCCAGATCCTGATGGCTTTCTCATGAATGGCCTTTGCAAGCTTGGGCTTCCAGTGGATTGGTGAAAGGATGGGGTCATAGGCAAAGGGGGATAGTCAAATTCCTACTCAAGGAAGTGTCACCTTGTCTTGGTCCCCTGGATGACCATTTAGCATTCAACAGGAGTTTTTGCCAATTTGCCACTAAAGCTAGTGCCACATTCGATTGCGGGATGGATATCTTTAGTTGAGGACAAGAGATAACATCTTGCCATGGTAACTGATACCATGGAGCTCCTTTGATCTTAGTTGCTGAAATCTAGTACTTTAGAATGATGGACCAAGGCTGTAAGTCCTACATTCTCCTAAGTAGTGGTAGGCTTAAGCTGAGTGACTTCCTAGGTAGGCTTTCCAGCCCTGCTCCTCCTTTAGATTAGTACTCTGTGAGTATGTCCCAGCTAATCTGAGGCTGCTATCTCTTGCCATTTCTTGACTAGAGACAGTCTCTTAGCAACTTCTCCACCTTTATCCAAGCTACTTGGGTGAAAGGTAACAATGATCCCACATAGACACTCATAGACAGAAGTATAGTCTTGATGATGGTCAGCCTACTTGCAAAAGAAAATGCTGATTCCATCCAACCTTTCATTTTGACTTGCAGTTTGTTAAAAAACCAGTTAAAACATTGGGATAGTGTCACCCCAACTCCAATCGATGCATCTAAATATCAAACTATCTCTCTTGGCTTGATAACCTTAAAACCAAGATAAAGAACCCATTGGTCAGGGTCTTTCCAGGACAGTAGGAATAGCTCTGTCTTAGATTGATTGATTGATTTTGGAGGCAGAAAGTGCTGAGAACTCATCATAGATTCCAAGCAGATGAGCCACAGATTGGTGATCAACTTCAACAATAGAAGCATTGTCATCTGCAAAAAATTGAACTATAGCTTAAGAGCCATCAGGGAGGGGAAGGCATCTGATAGTACCTTTTTGTATCGCATTGTCCACCTTTCAAAAAAGTGAGTCAGTGATGAGTGCAAACAGCAAAGGGGCTAGAGGGCATCCCTACCTAATAGATCTCTTGAGATCAAAGGCAGGGGTAAAGACTCCATTAATGTTAATAACTGCTAAAGCATCCTTGAACAATGAAGCCACCATACTACTAAAGATTGGTCCAAACTTCATGGCTTCCAAGATACTGAGTACAAAAGTCTAGCTCACTCTATCATAGGCTTTGTCCCAATCCATGTTGATTAGGACAAAGTCAGTTTGCATACTCAATGCATAGTCCATAGAAAATATCAAGTTCAGCACATCATCATGAATTTTTCTCCCAAAAACAAAACCATATTGCCTCTCATGTATGGTCGTGGCAAATAGGTGCTTAACCCTCATAGCTAATTCTTTAGCTAGAGCTTTATATGTGAAGTTTAGGAGGGTCAGAGGCCTCCAATTGGAAACCTTAGACCTATCTTGAGACTTTGGTACCAGCTTGATGATTCCACAATTGAACTCCGAATGCATATGTCCTGATTGTCTCATGTAATTCAGTAGAGATACAAGATCAGCTCCACAGATAGACCAGAATCTTTGAAAGAACTCAACAAGGAGGCCATCCTTATCGAGAGACTTTCCAGTCTTCATGCTAAACACAACCTCCTTCACTTCCTCAAGAGTAAAGGGGCGTTCCAAAAGAAGTGGCTGCTCAGTGCCTACTATTGTGGCATCTTCTAGAAAGGCTTGCAATCTAGCAATGTAATCATTAGGGATCAATGGATCAGATCCAACAATAGTAGCTAAGGGTTCTTGGAATACTTTAGCCAAAGAGGGCTGATTGGAGACCATTTCACCATTTTGATTCTCAACAGCAATAATGGCTTCTTTCTTCTACTTGGTCTTCAACGTTGCAAAGTAAAATTCATTAGGTCCATCTCCTAGGAAATCCCATCGTCCTTTCAGCTGAATCCTAGCAGCTTTAACCACCTCCTCTTCTTGTAGTTTGAGAAAACTTTCAATGTCTTTAAGACATGCATGCATCACTTCATCGTAAGGGTTCTCTGTCAAGACTGTATTCACTACTGATCTTGCATAACAAGCACCATTCCAAGCTTGTCTCCTAAGGAAGGCCTTATGCCTCCCATGCTCTTTAGAGACTTCAGTAATAACACAAGCCCTCTAAGCCATTTATCAGTCGAAGAGTAGCATCCATTAGTACTTCGGAGCCATGCATTTTGCAGCTTTGTGAGAAAGCATTCATCATCCAAAATATATATATTTAGCCGAAAGGGTGGTGGACCATTAGTAGTTTGCCCAAGTAATATTACCCTAAAGGTGGTGGGCCATTAGTAGTTTGCCCAAGTAATATTACCCTAAAGGTTGCCAAGATTGGAATATGATCCGAGGTTGTGACTTCTTCAAGCATATGATATTTAATTCCTCCCCCTATCCACCATGCACCATGTGTAGCATATAGCCTATCCAGTCTTGCTCCTCTCCATGTGGAACCAATATGTTTATTATGCCAAGTGTACTTTAGCTTCTCTTTTTTATCTGGCAGCAGTGCCATGTCCTCTAATTCACAGGTAGCCACCAATGAAAACCAGGCCTCTCTCTCAACACCTATCATCATGCCATTACCATGTGATCGATCACAGTCCCTCACCATCATATTCCAATCACCAACTATCATTGCATTCTTGCCATTAAGTTGCTACTTTAAAAAATCCCATTGTGTAGTCTTGTTGGCTGAAGCATTCGCTGCATAGACAGAACATACCAAGAAGGATTCATTTGAAAAGTTAATTTGCACTCCTACACAACTCCCCTCTCCAAAGTGGAACATGAAAAGTGGCTTCAACTCCTCCTTAACCAAGAGTAGTGCACCCCTCTTGCCTCTAGTGGCAACATCAAAGAAAGTCTGATAGCCATCAACATGCAAAGCATTACAATCATCCTCACCCCGTTTAATATCCTGCAAGGCCAACACATGGGGCTTGTTTTTCCTTATCATCCCATAGGTAATGTGCTTGCGCAGATCAGAGGAGAATCCCCGTACATTCCAAGAGGCTATTTTCAGCCCGAGTGACATAGCCTTCCTTTCACTGCAGTGAAGACAGTTCATGCAGCATTTCATGACCCATCAAGAGGGGCATAATGATTCCTATCCACCAGTGGTTGATGGGCAAGCTTCTTAATTGAGGGCTTGCGATTCTTCTTCTTGGAGCCTTTAGTCTCCAATCCTTTTGGAGCAACATTTTCTTTATTACTATCTCTTTCCTTTTGTTGTACAAAGTTGTCCTTAGATGTTGAAGGACCCAAGTTCTCCTTATTTTGACCAGGTGCTTTCTTATCAGCATTGGCTTCATCCGTCTTTGTGTCCTTGCCCTATTTTTCAATAGCATGAGGTTGATCCACCTTTTGCTTGCCTTTTTCATCAAGTTTCACCTTATCATTTTCTGCAATGCCCGTGCTACTCTTTGACCTTTTAGCATCAGCTTTAGATTGGATGCATGCCTTAATTAGACAAGCTCGAGAAAAATGCCCACTAGCTTTACACTTATAACATGCATCTGGGAATCTTGAGAACTTGATAGTTAGAACCACCTCCATCCCATTGGCATCCTGCAACTGCAAGAACTCCGGGGAACTCATTTCTTTTGTCCCATAGAATACATACTCTACTGGTTGCCTTAAGCAATCCCCAAGATGTTGTTGGGAAAGGAGAATACAAAACCTTACCCAATGTCGCTGCAATGGTTGATGTCTCCTCCACCAGCCAAGGTGGTAAGTCAGAGAACTCAATCCACACTAGGCATTCATGTTGGAGTACTTCTTCCGGGGAAAAAGATGAGGACCATGGCAACACATATACCAGATTTCCTCCGTGTCCCACTAAGGAAGCAAGAACCTAGTCCCTCTCTGCTTTGGAGCCCAAAATGACCATAGAAGCCTTTATCCACAAATTTGAATTGCACAAGAGATGCCTTACCGTGGTATGTGCTGTCAAACCATCGAAAAAAGTCCTCCATTGGAGGGCATCGAAGAAAATACATGTAGACACTAGTAGCCAGGAGCATAGCATATCGTTGTCGGACACTGAATCTAGTCAAAGAGCAACCAATGCCTTATGCACCCTAGCCCCTTCATGTGCCTTTGCTTTGCACAGTGCATTATGCTTGGCTTGATCAGTACAAAGAGCTTTGTCTACCTCCACCATATCAATCTCTTGGCTACACAATGCACTCTTGAAATCAAGTTGTGTGTTCTGCTGCTTAGTGGGCATAGCTTCTGTGAGTTGCCTTTTACCAGTCCTCCCTGATTGCGTGCATATCTAGTGTGCCCAAGTGGCGATGAAAAAACACTTGAATGCTTTAGTTGCGCCACTTCAGACCATACTGGACTGACAGAGTAGTTCGTATCCACCCTGACTTCCTGACAATCCGTCTCTCCCCAATTGCTTTGACAGTCCGTTGTTTTATCTCCCTCACATGATATTCAACGATCTCTTCTCTTGCTCCCTCTCCTCCCTTTTGTCAACAAGTGTGCCCCCTCTCTCCTTCTTTGTCTTTGCCAATAGAAATGGCAGCCTTTAAGAGCTCTCTAACCTCTCTCTCTCTCTCTCTCTCTCTCTCTCTCTCTCTCTCTCCTCCCCACTCACACACAAGAAATCATGCCCCCTCTTCTCATGCTTCTTGGCAATTCCCTCATTGCTGCCCACTGATCCCCCCAAAGGCGCTCTCTCTCCCTTAATCATTCATTGCGGCCAAATTATGATGGTGCCTCCTCTTCTCATGGCATCTTTTTTTCCCTTCTCTTTCTCTCTCTCTCTCTCATCAAATGCTCTCTCTCTCTCTCTCTCTCTCTCTCTCTCTCTCTCTCTCTCTCATGGCAGGAGGTGTGTTCAAAATTGTACCTTCTGTCTCTCTTCATCCCAACCTAAAATTGGCGCCCCCCAAGATCCTCATGATGCCTCTTCCCCAACAGCTTCCCATAAAGCCGCATTTTTCTCTCTCAAAATTCTTAACCTTCACATTACCTTACAATGCAAATTTTCCTCTTTGATAACATCAACATACACCATTCCCATCATTAACAAGATCTTTCCCACTTCATGCATTGATCGTCTACTCAGAACCGTCTGATCTCCAAGGTTTGACCACTTCCAATGCCTAAACTAGGAACCATATTAATGTATCATGCCCACCATGGCTTCTCCTCATTTTGGAGCCTTGGAAAATTTGGCATTCAAAGAAAAAGTGCTAATTGATACACAGGCATTTGACTAACCTCCAACAAATTACTCATTAAGCTTTCCCATTTGCACCCTTTTTCCGTTTCACAAGTTTCAAAATTTGTAAATGGTGCCATCTTAAAAATGGACCCCTGAATTGATTTGCAAGCATCAGTTATTGTTGCCTCATGAAATGCTTTAGATGCTCCAAAATTAGCTAACTTAACAACACCATCAGAATCCACTAGCACATGCCCACCTTTAATATCCTTATGAACAATCCTATTTTTGTGCACATACTTCAGATCTAAGAGTAGTTGTCTTATACAAACCAATGGTTAGTTGAATCTTCCAAATCTTTCCAACATGCCCTAGATAGATCCCCCAAAAACATATTCGAAACATATATAAAGGTATCCTGATATTTCATCTCTATCCATGTCAATGCATCCTACAATATGCTTATGCCTCATGTATTTTTACAAGGAGATCTTCCTCTCTAAAGTAGCCAAGTAGAAATATTTTTCAAAGAAAGAATTTACTAGACCTCTTCGTAGGCACTTCCCTCAATCTCAATATTCCTAAGATTACATCACTAGATTTGCTTATAGCACTATTCTTATTTTCCTTCTTCTTCCTTCCTTGCCAAATTGCAAAGATGCATCCTCCAAGAAGAGCGCTCAACTATGACAACATCTGCATAGAATCCACTCAAAAATACAGTAATAATGTGCAAGGTAGATACAATTTGTTTGAAATGGTTGCAATTTTTGTCATTTTTCTAGGTGTTGTCATGTCTCAATCTTCTTTTCCAACCACTTGGCTTGCTCCTACACATTTGAATCACACTTCCCCCAAACCTAGCCCATGCCACTTTGTGGCATGCAGGGTTTTCCGTCCCATCATGGCATCGCTCAAACACATAGCACCATGCAAACCTGGCTGTGATGTCACCACAAGATGGAGGTGCCTGATATACCTTGTGGAAAAGCAAATTACAATCTTCTGCCAAGTGAGCGTACACATGGCTCAAATAGATCTTTGCACCTTTTTGGTGCTTGTGCTTGAAGACAATTAACCATTGGTCTTCACGTAGGGCGACTTCACCCAAGTCCTTTGGAAGCACCCCTTCTAGACTTAGGTTGTACTCCTAGTGCAGCTCCTTTGCCGTATAGCAAAATTTGTTCAGCTGTGAGTACTCTTCCATTTTATTTTATCTTGGGAGATGTTAATTGATACTCGAGGTTAGACATACCATGGCCCTCTTTTGAAAGTAAAATAATACTTAATACATATAAAATTTGGGATGATGCTAGACACACCTCCTTGGCATTATTATCAACTATTGCTCATCAATGGGACTAATAGCGGTGGCAACATAGCTCATTTTCTTTATCAGAATTCACAAAAGATTGCCACTAGTTTGGTCAACTCTACTTTCCACTATCTACAATCAAGTATGCAAAGAACCTTAATTTCCTAAAACTAGATATTCATATCAATAGTTATAGTTGATCCTTCTAGTTTGTTGATCAAGGCATATGCAATTGCAAACCAAAGAGTTGCAAATTTCTTTAGAAAGTCTACTAACTTCTCGCTATGCCCATAGAGCACATCCTTCTTCATGTCTTTAGATATGTTTTGTGAAACCAGACCCAAGCTTGAAGAATAACCCTACCGTGACATCTTTCTTATAAGATCTTGTAGCTTCTCATAAATGTATTTGCTTTGTGGGTACTTTTTGTCAGAGACTAAAAAGGATTAAGTGTTTCCTTTGGCATCAATCCACCTTCAACATATTGGCTCCTTCCAAGCCTTATTTGCAACTTGCATGACTTCAATCTCTCTTGCAACTTGCATGACTTCAATCTCTCTTGAAATTTTATTGCCATGCATATGCAGGGCTGCATAGACAAGGGAAGGGTAGGCAGGGTTGCAATTTTCAACACTGGTTGACTCTCTAATATGTAGGCTTTTCTCACCTCCTCCTGAACACAATTCTCACCCTCACCTCATACGAGGGACACGATCATGTGATTCGAAGGCCCTTTTGCCATTGAGATTGGGATCTCTTGCTTGGTGCTAACCCATATGGGTTCACTGCACAAAAGGTCACCACCAAAAGCGATATGGTACTCTCTACCCTTGGGAGGGGCCTTTCTCGCTCTAGTGACCCATTGTGGGTTTAAACCACACGAGGGTTAGGACGGAGCAACAAGCTCTTAGGAATCAAAACAGTGAGATCAACCACATGTGCCAGTATGGCAGACTACATCAAGACCTAGCTAAATGTGGAAAAACACAAAACAAACAAAGTGAATCCCAAATAAAGTAATACCATGGAAGCTCACCTCTAGGTTTTGTAGAGGATTTATCTTCATCATTAAACAAGACTTGAAGTTTTCTCAGATTTCTCCATGGAGCAGCTAGCCTTGCATGCACTAATGGTTGGGGTCCGCATCTCCTTTGACACGGACCATAGTGCCTTATTGATGCTATAAGGGGACTTTATTGCGCATTGTCATTGGAGGGTGGTTTTAACGGCCCCCTTCCTTGATGGAGTCCTCATGGCAGTGCAAAAATAGGAAACTGGGTGCAAAGCACCAAGAAGAGAGTTTGAGCAGCATAGCAAAGAGCCATGGGGACTACCTTGAGAATGGATGGAGGGGGCTTGTACTTTATCTGGGGAATGAGCTTTAGCATGTCTCTTGTGCCCCATCGATTGGATGATGGTGAGATCCATTTGCTAGATATATGACGTTTCTCATTAGTTCAAACTTGAGTCTACTTGAATGAACTCCATCCATACACGATTATAATGACACCATAGATGTACGTTGTGGCTTGACATCATTTGGGCCGGCAATGTGCTCAAATTTCTATACAAATTTAACTTTTCTTATCTAGGGATTTCCCTCCAAAATCCAAATTAAGAATTAATGGAAGAACCAACTGAGCACAGACAAAACAAGTCCTTTTGTTGTACCACCAAACTGTGCTTTCACCCACCAAGGGCTAATTTTCCCTTGGATTGTGATTTTTTTCTCAGTGGTGTATATTATAAGTTACACAATACTTTCTCTCACCTCAATTTCTTGCAGGGCAAAAAATTGACCTCAAAACTCCCCTAATGCATGTGGTTTAAGCATATAAACATTTAAATGAATAGGAATAGATATAGGAGTAGATACAAGTGAAGCTATAGAAGAAGACTGGAGTAATGAAACCAATCTACAATCTAGTGTGCCACATCTGTCTCTTATTTAGCATAGAATTAACACCCTTGGCATCCTACCAATTTGTCTTTAGACCCATCACTTTGGTTCTATCTTCAAGTAACTTCAGTTCCATCTGCAAGAGAGGTATGTTGTCTATAGAAATAGCTCAACCTTCTCAAGCTCCAAAGCTATCTACTCTGCAGTATCTCACTAACTAAATTCAAGCTCCAACTATCATAGAAGCTTAGATGTGGCCACTAGCCCTTTGTTGGGCCTATGAACCCACTCTCAAAAAGACCTCACCCTTAAGTATTCAAGGAAGTACTCTTCCTTCAAAAATTTCTTGAATTCTAACCATCTAGAATCTTGGATACAAATCTCATTAATGTGCAACTTCAATAATAAGTCACAAGTCACACAAAGTACTCACCCATCATGCAAGTAGGGACCCTAAAGAATTCCATCTTTGCTTTTTATAGCTTTAGAAAACTGGAGATATTTTGGCCATCAAATAGCTTCACCTAATTCTCTACACCCTCCATTGCTTTGGTCACTCCGACTTCATATTGTGAATAAGATTGTAATTGAGTTTACTATTGTAGTTGTTGTTGATGCTATAATTGTTGGTGCTATAGTTAGTGTTGATGCTGTTGTTTTATGTACATATTGAAAGCTTGTAACATCTATTTTACATTGTCAGAAGCATCCTCCAATGCTGTAGGTCCTATAGATCCTAATGGTACTATTGAATCTCCCATCTTGTCATAGCTTGGATGTGGCTTTTCACATTGGGTTCACCAAATGTCAAGGGGGGTATATGTCAAGCCACAAACCACTAGGGTTCAATAGAATAGACAAGACAGAAGAAAGAATCAAGAGAACAAAAAATACTTTGTATATTACTTTACAAAAGAATTTGTACAATGTAGACGCCCTCTTAGACTACAAATATTCTCTTGATAACCCAAAGTATCCACCAACAATACACAAGTAAAAGCCTTAAGTAAGAAATCTTTTTCAAAGCATTGAGAACAACAATCCTATCATGAACTTGCTACAACTTGTTTTCGCTCTAACTTTCCCCCCCAAACTCAAAATATGAAAGTTTGAATACTCAAATTGGCTAGAATAGACCTTGTCTCCGAGATTACAAAGTAGAATTGTGAAAATTATCTTTTTCCTAGCCAAAAATATTAATTTTCATAAAACGTGTTACTTTGTTGTATTTTTAGGCCTGGACACTTTGTAGCACTTATGGTAACTCCGTACATGTATTTTTATCTACACAAAATTATCATTAATTCAATAGAACTCGATAATGAGTATCGATACTATTTTGAGTCAAAATTTGAACCTAGAAAATCTGTCAAAATCATAAGTAAGTATCCCATATGCATAAATGCGGAATATTTATATGGATGTCCTTTTCTTACTTTTCCTTCATTGAACGTGTAAACACATGACACTGCTTTCCATGCACATCCTAACCCTTAACTAGAACTAACCTCTAGTACCCATGCATTAGACCTCGTAGGGCTTCATTTCAAGTATATGACAGATTAAGAGGATTTCCACATGACCAAAGCCCCACTAGTTTCCATATTTTATATGAGAAACCTCACCAATGTGAATGCCCTCTCACACTAAGCATTAGTCAATGTGCTAGGAAGACTTGGATCTTGGAAAGAGAGCCTTGGTAAAGACCCATGGTTAGGTATATTTGCCAAAAATAACCCTATCTAGCTAGTAGCATGGATGACATTTCCTATTGTATCAAATAAAATCAAGGAAAGCACGTTAATTTGTATGGGAAGACATTCCTTTGATAAAAACTAAGAAGTTCTTCAAGGCATTGCCTTTGGTCTTAACAATTATACATCAATTAGCCTCAAGGGGGTATCAGATGCCAAATCTCTTTGATCAACAATATTCAACAAAACACAAGTTCAAATGATGCACTTAACTCCCTTTTTAAGGGGTCCTCTACTTGCCATAAGCTTGAACTATGATAGCTAGCCAATGATAGATAAAACAAATCCTCTCCAAGAAACCTTTCTACTTCATGATAAAACCACATTAAAATTTCAATCTTAGTCAATGGTATATACTTGCAATCATTTAATGATACCATTCCATTTCTACTCATGATGAATGGATAAAGACTTAGCTAATGTAGTTGGATAAAGGGCTAGTTTTGGATTTCAAGTCTATTCATTTATCATGCCCTTTTGGGTTAGGTAGACAATGTTGATTTCCTTGTTTTCTTTGATCTAGGTCTCCTCATAATCCTCTTTAATTCCTTAAGAAGGACTAATATTACCTCCAATCTCCTAGAATTTAGACCCATAGTCTTATAGAATCACAAGCATTACATTTCAAATCTTGATACACCCACCCATCCCCCCCAAAAAAGATCATTTTTAGTAGACATCACTGACTTGCCCTAGTGAGTAATCAAATCAACCTTCTTATGTTAACTTCCCTAACAACTTTTCCAAATCTAATTCATAGTATATATAATTCATATCATATTTTGGTACTTATATTTACATATAATGTAATACTTAGCTTCTCTTATTATGAATTCTCAAAAGAATTGAGTACTTAGTTATCTAGTTCACTTCTGAATCTACTTTAGGCACACATTTGAATCTAGTTCTCTCCGAGACATCCCTAACTTGTGTAAAGACTTAATTATCATTACGACATTTGTTTGTATCTTAAGTTATTAAAACCAACCTAATATATTTAAAGAATTCATTATTGATCATATGCTTTTAGCAACTTAGAACAAAGATATCAAGATTGATGGTACACCTAGATGTCCTCAATGGTTTGAGGATTCAATGTGATAGCATTGTGGTTGATGAAGGAGTAGTGGTGTTGGGACATATTCTTGGAGCCATTATCTTCAATGGAGAGAGAGGTAGATTTGTTTAATTTGGACCTCCCAATTTATGTAGATAAGTGAAACAGAAGTATTATTTTTATGACACAATTTCTAAGGGTGGAGAGAGAGTTGGTGTTTATGAGGTGAAGAGAGGCTATAGTCTGGCAATCCATTAAATACTTAAACCATTAATTAGCCCTAAAATACTTCTTATTATCCATCAAGTAAGGGCACCTTCCCACAATACATTCCAAAATGAATGTGAAATCAACAACAAATTACAAAATGCACATAGGCAATCTCTATCACACCTTTGCATGAGCTTCTTGTGATAGCTCTCTCCCAAATGAACACGAGGGTGGGCAAAAGTTTCATATAATGCATGGAGACCCTTCTAGTAACGACATACTCAAAAAAACCCACCATGGGAAGGGATGGATTGTCCATCAACTCATTCGCTCACGCACCATGGGAAAATCCCATAAGAGTCCCCTCAAGTTGGCAACCACCTAATTTAAGGCTACCTTCAAGATGGTTTCTACTTTTAACAAATGGCTACTCAGTTTGAGATAATGACAAAAATGGTGAGAATGATGATACCAAGGTTGATAGTTTATGATAGGCTCAAGATACTCATGCAAGCATAGTTGCTTAATAGGTTGGTTCTATATGACTTTGAGATAAAGATGGTGATTAGTTTGATGATGTCGTCTCCTTCTCAATTTTCATCGTTCATGGCTATGATGTTTGATGACCTTATTTCAATAGTAGCCCCTTTTTTTTGTTAAAATGGCCTCAATAGATTTAAAGACAAGTCACTTTTATTTATTTTAAGAAAATATTAATTACAAATATCCCTTCAAAATCCATATTTCTTAGCTAAAGCCTTAAGGGCTTGATTATTCTATCATTCTTTGGTGGCTATCCAATGTGGCAACATGCTAGATCAATTGTCCTCCTCTTGATTTTTTATAATGTGGTTTAGATTGTATAATAATAATAATAATATTTACATCAAACCACTCATTGGCTTGGTGATGAAAACTAGCTATGTGACTTCATAGCTTTCAAAAAAGCCTTGAACAATTTGTTTTTCCTCCCTAATCCCTAAAAAATGGACAAAAGCTCTTGCTTACATTTAACTATATCCAAAGAATGGTACCCACAATCCCAAAGAGCTTACTGTCCCTATGCCTCCATATGAATCAGATTCCTACAACATGTATGACATCCCAGAGAGCAAGTGATGCTTTATTGAGTTTGCCCTAAGCACCACACAAGCTCAACTAGGGTGAGATGGCTCCATGAAAACTTGATTTCTCAACCCACTGTCTTAGCTCCATCCAAAAGGGTCTAACCTCTAGGCATGACCACATGAGATGAAACACAATCTCTTCCTCTCTAGTGCACAAAGGATACGATTGAGAGATAGCCCTAGACTTAGCCAGCCGCTCCTTAGTGGGGAATTTATTTCCTAAAGCCCACCATAGGTAGAATTTTAGTCCCCTTGAGGGAGTCCTCTTCTAGAATTTTTTGACTCTTTTCTTCCAAGTTTTCAACTTGACATGAGGAAAGTATATTTTCCAATAGTTATACAACTTAAAGATATGTCTACTTGCATAACGAGCAAAGTCCTTCCTCTTTGTCACTTCCCATGGAGGCTTACCCTTCTTTGTGGCCATAGACTTAAAAGGATGGCATTCCTTAAGAAAGGGGGTAGTCAAATGGTTTGTCTTGGACCAGGAGTCCTCATATTGTTCACTGATCCTTCTCCATAGTCTATTTTCCTTGAAAAGAAACTTCTTATCACTCAAGAATGAGGTATTAAATTTGAATTGGCGGGGGGGGGGGGGGGGGGGGGGGAACCTTCAACACTCCTAGGTAGAATTACACTGGAAACAGCCTGCAAGGGCACATGATCCGATCCGACTTGCTCAGAGCCTCCACTCTGTAGTCAAGGGCTATCCACCACCCCTCTAAGTTAGCATAGACCTAATCTAGATGTGAAGATCTCTAGAATTTCCCACCTTGGTGATTATTATGCACAAGAGAATGCCAACGAGTACATCCATATCAATTTGTTAGCTTCATCTTTACCCATGCAGGAAGCCTCATAGAACCCTACTTTCAATCATATTCTAGTCACTAAGCAAAAGAGTAGAAGCCCCATCAAAACTAGACATTGCAAAAACTCCCACTACATGGCTCTTCTACTTGAGGTATTGGAAGCATAAACCGACCCAACTTGAATGAACTCTCCACCTTTGCCTTGTTGACTTCCACCTCCTCTGTAGGCAACACAGGCTTAGTCTTGCTTGAACTTGGGTTTCCTAGGGGCTCATCTACCTTCTTCTTGCCTTGAGGGTCTTGAGTAGGCTCACCTTTTTTCAATAGAGCACTTGCCTCCTTCTCCTTCTTCCCATTCCGGTTCTAGGGACATGATTGCATGCCAGCCTCCTTGAGCATTTCCTCATTTTTCCTGGGGTAGTCTTTGGGGAAGTGCCCACACTATTTATAGAGGTAACATGCATTTAGGAAGGCCTCGAACTTGACTTGGAGTACAATGTTGAGCCCCCTTGCATCTTTGAATTCTAAGAACTCAAGTGGAGCTGGTCTTCTATCCCATAAAATGCACGCCAGTTGCTCTAGTTTGACAACCCCACTAATGGTAGTAGTTGAGGGGACGTATAGGACCTTTCCTAGTGCTACATCTAGAGTAGCAACCTCATAATCGAGACACAATGGCAACTCTTGGAAAGTGACCCACATAGGGAACTCATGGAGAAGCATGTTCTCAGGCATGAACCATGGACTCCATGGTAGCAAGAGTACAAAATCCCCCTAGAGGCCAACTATGCATTGTAGGATCTAGTCATGTTCACACTTAGGGTGTGAACCCTAAACTCCATGATAGCGACTATATAGAATCCACCCAAAGGCCAACTATGCACTGCGGGATGTAGTCATGTTCAAACTTAGTAGCAACAAGAGCCAAATAAAACCCCCCTTCCACAAATCTATATTGCAACATCTCAGCTCATTCGTGGTAGGTATTAGCAAACCATCGTTTCATTGGGTGGTTTGCCCATGAAGTAAAAAAGTAGACCAGTATAGCAAACAGATAAGAAAAGTGTTATTTAATCTGATTAAGAGACACAATGACTTTTGCTTGAAAGAAGCTCTTCTTGGCTATTGTTCCCTTGGCCCTATGCCTTTTATTGTACTCCTATTGCTTTCATACCTACTTCGTGGCAACAAGGACCTTAGAAGTCCCCTTTGCCACATCGGCATTGTCTAGGTCCATGGTGGATACATCCATCATGGTTCGTTTCTCTACCACCAACTCACTCTCCTCATGCCCCTTCCTTTTGGCAGGCTACATGCATGCAATAGAGAGAAGGGGGTCACATGGTAGCCCCCTATTAAGTGGCCTTTAATGTGCTTTAATGGTGATTACCATTAGCCCGCTTCTAGCACCTTTCGTGCTCCCTCGAGGAAGAATTTGAAACAACTTCTAGTTCTCCTTCTCTTGATTAGTTGGTTGCTATTTGAAGGCTTTTTAACTCTTTAGTTATAAGGCCTAAAGTTGTTATTTTGATTCTCTCATTTAGTTAGGAGCCATTCTTATGGGAACACTTATATGTGGCTTTGTGGGGTCACATTTTACTCCAAAGTACTCAAGATTGTACTTTTTTTTTTCTTAGCCACTTGGAACACAACTACTTGAACTTTTTGAGTCTTTGACAATTTGGCCTAAAATTATGAAGGTGCCTTGTGTCTCAAAATATTGAGTACATTATAGGAATAAACTAACCCCACTTCCACTTGTTCACACTAAGAGGCGTTGGGGGAAGTAGGGTTTGCCAAAACCCTCAAGAGTTAGCACCCTTGAAGCACAAGGATAAAATGTAGGAGTTTACTAGGAGTCTTGTATTGCCAAGGAACAAAAAGAAGTTGGAATAGTCATCGTGGTGATGAATGAAATGAAGCCAACACGAACTTGTTTGACTATTGACATTTAATAATGCTTACGAATGTTGAATGAACGAGCTCTTTGCACATTAGTGCGATTCGAAGCAAGCCCAAACTTTGTTACCCTCATGTCACCCCCATCGATGTTGGTGCAATGTAGCCCTTATGCTTTGAATTGGAGGAATGGAAAAATAATTTGCTTGCCATTTGAACTTAGGATCTCCTCCACCAGGGTTCGGTTCACAACTAGGATGTGAACTAGCTCGTAGGTTTGTAGGTTTTCATTGTGTCTTGACTCACAAATGTGAAACCACTTCAGGTCATAGGATGTGAATTGGCTTGTAGATTTGTAGGGTTTAGTGGTGTCTTGACTCACAACAAGTGATTTCAAACATGAAACGACCTTGGGTGATGGGTGCTTACTTTTCTTAGATTTATTGATTGTTTTTCTTCAAGCATTGAAAATTATATTTTATACATTAAAAATTACTTCGGATGTGCAAACAAGTTCTTATGAATTTCGAACGAGTCCTTGAGCCTTGAACTCCTTGAACTCATTGGGAACCATTATGAATTTCCAACGAGTCCCAGAGCCTCGAACTCATTGGGAACCATTATGCTGGTGTGGGATCTAACCATTATTGTGGTGGGAACAGGTCCTTAGGAGCTGTATTTATACGTCTTCCATCTTGTTAAAAAAAAAGCGTAAGGTACCATGCAGCGCCGCGGAGAGAGAGAGAGAGGGGATGGCAACACGAATCCATGAAGGCCCTCCCTCCTGAAGGACACTGAGAGAGAGAGAGAGAGAGAGAGAGAGAGAGAGAGAGAGACGATGGCAGCAGGAATCCATGATGGCCCTCCCTCCTCGTTCCCACCTCCTTCGCTCTCAGGCCTGATGGCCTCGCTATGGCGCAGCCGGTGGCTCGTGGTGGTGGCTTCCTTCTGGCTGCAGGCCTGCGCAGGGATCGGGTACGCCTTCGGGAGCTACTCGCCGCTGCTTAAGCGCTCCCTCGGATACAGCCAGCAGCAGATCACCATCCTCGGCAACGCCAAGGACATTGGCGGCGCCATCGGTCTTGTCGCCGGCAGCCTCTGCGAGGTCCTACCCACCTGGGCCATCGTCCTCATTGGCGCGGTCGAGAATCTGTTCGGCTATGGGGTCATTTGGCTTGTTGTCACACACCGGATAACTGAGCTGCCCTTCTGGATGGTAAAAGGAAAAACAAAAAGTGCCAGAAAAACCAACATGCAACTGATCAGTAAAAGAGGATTTCATTAGTGGGTGATGCATGGCCAAGCTATCCACTCAGAGCGGATGATCGGGTTGCCAGGCTGCAATTGGGGTAACCAGTGCAAGAAATCGACTGGCAACCTCTTCGTTTTGTTTTCCTTCAGGACCGCTTAGCATATGTTCGATGATGGGGGGTCTGGACCGGCCTGCCAAAACAGTCTGTGACTGCATGTATGGGTCTTTGTGATTAGCTTAGCATGTGGGGGTCAATGATGGGGGACCAACCGAGTCCATACATCTTTGCCATCAGCTTTAGCATGTGGGGGTCTGATGTTGGGGGCCCAGACCGGACCGCCAAACCAGTCCCTAACTACACATATCAGTCTTTTCCATCAGCTTAGCATGTGCTCAATGACGGGGGCCCAGATCTCCCCCCCAAACCGGTCTCTGACTGCATGTATGGGTCTTTGCTGTCAGGCCGCAGTCGAGAATTACCATGGGTGTGCCTTTACAGGAAGAGGTTGTTGAGTTTTCTCTTGCACTGCGTGCTCCTCACCCTTTTGGCCTCCTGTCTAGTGCACACTCATTGACTCTCTTAATAGATCGTTCTGGCTTGTAATTACATGATCAGATTTCCTGAATGTGACACTTAGTAGTGGACATTGATTACTGACTGAATGCAATTCTAATGTTGTGTACATTTTGATCCAAGTGAAAGAGAGACTGTTTCAAGAGGTTGATGTTAACATCTACTTTGTCCATTGGTGTTTTGCTTAGTGTATTCCACTGATTGTGTTACAATGCCCAATCTATTGGGGATAAATTATAGTCTTTGGAGGCCTTCTAATCTTGTAGTTTTCTTCCTGGGTGACAGATTTGTGCCCTCATTTTTATAGCCACCAATGGAGAGACCTACTTCAATACAGCAGCCTTGGTCACTAATGTGAAGAACTTTCCAAAGAGCAGAGGGCAGGTGGTAGGCTTGCTCAAAGGGAGCGCTGGTCTTTGTGGAGCCATCTTCACGCAAATTTACACCACCTTTCTCTACCCGGACGAGTCTGCTTACCTCCTCTTGGTGGCAACAGGCCCCGTGATAGTTGCCTTCTTTGTGATGTTCATCATTAGGCCCCTCAAGGCCAAAGCAGGGCATACATCACGATCGGAGGCCATTGGCTTCATTTTCATCTACTCTGATTGCATTGTCTTGGCTGCCTATTTGATGGGAGTGATGTTATTACAGGACTTTGTCACAGTGAGCCAGGTTGTGAGTCTTACTATCACTGTTATCTTAATGCTGATTCTTCTTCTACCATTAGCTACACCTCTTGTATGCTGGTGTGTAAAAGGCAAGGTCCAGTCTGAAGCAGGCATTAATGAAAAAACCAGCATAAGTAAAACAGGTATTGAAGCAAGCTTATTGGAGGATTCGCCTTCTACCTCCGGGTCTGTTCGAAACCAAAATGATGTGAATGAGCAGATAAGCTCTACAGACAGAAAGGGAAGCTTTGCTGACTCTGCTGTTGATTTCAGTGAAATGGAGGATGAGAATTCCTACTTAGACCTACTATCTGGTCCCCTCAAGGAGAAGAAAAAGGCCGAGTTGCGCAATCAGATGGTGCAGGCTGCAGCGGAGGGTGCAGTTCGGGTGAAGAGGAAGAAGGGTCCACGCAGGGGTGAGGATTTTACACTTTTGCAAGCGTTTGCCAAGGCCGATTTCTGGTTGTTGTTTTGGGCTCTTGTGTGCGGTTCTGGCACTGGGCTGACTGCCATAGACAACCTGGGTCAGATCAGCCAGTCTCAAAACTATGATAATCAGAATGTTTTTGTTTCTATGATGAGCATCTGGAACTTCCTTGGCCGGCTGGTTGGAGGATATGCATCAGAAGTGATAGTCAGGTAGTGAATCTGGCTCGCATAAATAAATATCTTAGGGCAAATCTAGTTGACCTAAAAAAGTTTCACAAATGTAAACTCTGTCTAACAAATAATCAACACCAAAATTGATATTATTACCTGCTTTATTAACCTATGGGCAATATAACTACTCAAAGAGCATGGGTTGTCTCCAAAGATAAACATTAAAGCCATCCTAATTTTTGTGAACAAAATTTCTTATGGGGGCGACGGTACTCTGGTGGCACATAATACTAATAAATAAATATGCAGTATTTCAGAAGTTTTTTAAAAACTGGATCTTGCAATTTGCATTATATAGCTATATGATAAATAAATAAACTCTATCCAAAGACAGACTCGCACAGTTGATAAAAAGACAAGATTAGGAGACATGGAATCCATGTGATTTTGTAAATGCACCTAGCAGAGGCCCTTTATGGTCTGAGCTTGAAAGGCTTTTATCTAAGTAATCTGTGTATTTTTACCTCTCTCTAAGGTGAGGAAAGGTAAAAGCTGGCCCTTAAAAGTTTATATTGATGCGTTTGCAAATGACTTCTCAATCATTACATGGTTTTATGGCAGGGGTTATGCACTTCCTCGGCCTTTGGCTATGCTGGTCTCGCAAGCACTCATGGCAGTGGGACATTTCTTATGTGCAATGGCCTGGCCAGGCTCTCTCTATGTGGCAACCTTTTTGTTGGGGCTGAGCTATGGATCACTCTGGGGCATAATCCCCCCAACCTTGTCAGAGATTTTTGGATTGAAGAACTTTGGAGTCATATACAACTTCTACATCATGGCTAGCCCAGCAGGTTCCCTTTTCTTCTCAGGCTTTTTAGCAGGCTATCTGTATGACATTGAAGCTGCAAAGCAAAACCAAGCATCCTTTGGCATCATGGGCATGATCAAGGGTGGCACTGCCACATGCTATGGGGCAGTGTGTTTTAGGTTGACCTTCCTGATTATGACTGCTGTCTGCATGGTTGGGATTGTCCTGACGTCGGTGCTGTGTGTGCGGACAAGGGCAGTGTACAAGATGCTGTATGAGCAGGAGGGAGGAAGCAGGGGGGGCAACATCTCTCTCCACTAGAAAAGAAAATCAAAGAAAAGGAAAAGCCATTGAAAAAGATATATTTGGAGTAATCTGACTACAGTGGGTTTAAATATACAGGAAAAGACCTCAACCTACAAGTAAAAGTGAAAGGTAAAAAGGAAAGTAATGCTCAGAAAGCTAAGCGTGTGATGCCTGTTAAGTGACAAAAAGCTTGGGCATTCTATGCGAGCGGCCCCCCCCAAACACACACACACAGACAAGTATATTCATGTAATACTTGTGTATATGTGTGAACATACATACACATATATTAATGTGTACATACATACACTAATCTATCAGGGTATACCTATCATCCCTGTCATGTCCTTCCTTATCACTGTGTTATATTCCCTTCCATTCTTCATGTGCCACAAGGCATCCCACACATGATGCCTGCAATTGGAAAAAGGACACATGGATCAAAGAACCATCACCGCCGAGAGGTTGCAAGCCAAAGGTGGATGATGGACTCCATGCATTCTTTAATTTTGGCCAACCTATTCTTTTGTACAGACATCCATGCTGTCTGTCTTAGTGTCACCACCTCTGAAAATTTACTTACTTTTTTTTAAGTGATGAGTGCCTAAGCATCTGTAGGCCAATCCCCAAAATAAAACCTTTCCTGTTTAAGATTTTTGTTGGACACTTTTCATTTTATTGATAAGCTTCTTAGTATCAATTTCATTTTAGCGCGTGCAGGCTGTAAACATTGCCAGACCTGCAGATAAACTTGTGCTTAGACTAAGGAGTCTATAGGGAACAACAATGTAACCAATATCGGATTAAAACAGAATTATTACCTGTTCTAATTGCAGATTGAAAGGTATTTGCAGGAGAACAATTGTTAGACTATGACTTGCATTGGACTTACACATGCCCAAAAGAGAAGCAGAGAAGTCAAAAGTATAAATTGCTTAAGGGTAAGGGAGCCAATTGTGAAACGGGTATCGAAAAGCGAAAATTGTGAGGCTAGTAATGTGACAAAAGAAAAAAGGGAATATGTTGAGAATCTTGCTTAGGTACCACTCATTCATGCACTAGAAATTGTCACATGGTTGGCTCTCAGGTGTACCATTGCCTCACAAAATTGTATTTTTTAAATTATGAGTAGATTTTAAAAACAAAAAAATCAATATTGGACTCGTTCAATTCCTCTTGATGTCCATTAGATGCTCATGTATTCAAATCTCAAAAAATATGCAAAATTTGAAATTCCCCTTAAAAATGCATTTTTTTTCTTAGTTGTTCTATAGTTGGCCTCCTTAACTTAGACATTGCTATCTTGCAATGAACGTTATTTTCATAAGAAGAGTCCCCAATCTCCATGGCTAACATTTGAAGCTCTAACCCCAACCACTAGCTTGACTTTAATAAATATATGTGGAAATCTTCTCTAAGTTTGGTTTTTACTAGATTTAGGGTTGGCATGACTATGTACACATAAGTCCCATAACCATACTTGGTTTATGAAGTGGCATTGTTTCTTGATATGTATTTCTCAAACAAATGGACCAAAGCATAAGACTATCCCAAGCCAATGGCCTAGAGCTTGAGTTGTGAGAATGCATATCTATCATGGTGTGATAGTCATGAGAAGTATCATACTCAAATTGTAGTGAGAAGGAAAGCATTAGATGCTTTAAGTGCTAAGTTAAGTAGACACACGGTGGACATTGACATACCAAATTTCTCATTCAATCTTAAAACACGCAGGTTTATCCTTTCAATAGAAATTTTGTAGTATCCTTTCATTGGCTAACGGATGCAAGAAGGCATCATTGTTCCTCAATCTTTTACTTTGTAAGCTAGCTTACATATGTTATCCTCCTTTGTATTGCATACAATGTAAGCTTATATAGTCAGATGGCTACCCAAAATATGCCATATGAGAAATAAGGATAGCAAGGAGGAGGATAGTGCAAATTTGTGAAGGATGAAAATTGATATTAAGATTTTATTGTAGAATGGTTGGCTTATAATATTCCATGGCATCAAAATGGTATCTTCAAATATGACTTGTGCTTTAAGCCAAAAAATTGAGTTTCTTAATATGATTAGTGAGAAACAATGAAATATTATTTATATACCATATCAAGTGGAAAAGGGATGCCAAAAAAATGTCACATCGAGGACAATATTGTTTTATGTGAATGCTTTCACAAGGAAAAGTTAAAGGTAGTTTGTTTCCTTTTCACTAAAAGTAGATGAACACATGTTGAGAGTCAAATGTGTCACATAGTTTGTTTCTTTTTGCTAAAAGTAGATGAATACATGTTCAGAGTCAAATGTCCCATTTGACCACACTCACTCTTCTATTTAGCTATTCTTTGATTTGGTGATTGATGAAAGTTGAAAATTCATTGTTTAGGCGTGCCTTTTGTGAGGCAATGTAGTGTCTCAAGGGTAATTAAATACTAATGTTTGCATGTTTAAGGGATATTAAGTAATTAAAATAAATAGACATTGGCATAATTTATGTAATCTTATAAATTTAAAGTCATCATTATCAAAAGATAACGTTAAAGTCTTATAGATTAAGATTTAGGTAAAACTACATCAAATAGCAATGATTAATGATGTTGGTGAGAAGTAGACAAAGGTTTTGCTTAGTAAGGATTTTTTGGGGCGACTCCAACATCAAAGATACATCTACTTTATTGGTTCCACGTTGGTGTCACTTTTCATGCATGATGTTGTCTTAGTAATATCAACCTCGAGGTTCACTTGATACTCATTAGTCTCATGTGGAAGTTGTCCCATAACTTGGAGAATCGATAAGAAGTTGAAAAAGACTAGTTGCAACAATTCATCAATCTACTAGAGATCATTTAAAGAGTTAGGGCTAATATTTCTAGCCATCAATGAGCAATTCGAGCCTCAATCAACTTTACTCTCCATAATTAGTGATTACTTGTGGTCGAGAATGTTTTCCAAGCAGCCCAAACTTAGCATACTCAACAATCTTACGTAGAAGTTGTCCCATAGGTTCAAAAATCCATAAGAAGCTAAAGAAGACCAATTGCAACAATTCAACAATGTACTAGAGAACATTCAAAGAGCTAGGGCTAATATTTCTAGCCGTCATTGAGTGACATGAGCCTCACACCCAACTTTAGCCCTCCCAATTAGTGATCACTTGTGGTTGAACATGTTTTCTAAGTAGGTCAAGCCGAGGAAGATTGAGTGTAATTGGAAAAGCTTAGGTTCAAGCCTTGGCAAGAATGGAGAACAAGCAACTCACTTACACTACCCCACATCTTTGGCAAAACTTAGTTGATACTTGAAGGATGATCTGAATGATGCATAATTAGAAAACACTGAGGCCAAAAAGAAGGAAAGATGGATGAGTTGAAAGGCACTACAAAAAGAGATAGAGATGCTGAAAGAACTTGAAAAAGCTAGGAGAGCAACTTAAATTTGATAAACTTTGCAAAAGCTAGACTTAGTCACATCACCAAATCACGATTTGTTGTTGTGCCCCTTAACCATAGTCAAATTAATGAGGTTAGACATGTGATGCTTATAATTCCAAGAATTGAGCGATGAACATTGTAAGGACATTGACATATGATCACTTTAGAAATTGTATATACCAAGCATTATACAAAAACTTGCAAATTATTGTTCAATGCACAACCTTTTAAGTAGCATTGCACTATTCTTTAGTACCTTTTATCTTATAGTAGACATTCTCTTCCTCCAAGTGGCATGGTCACCATTGTTAGGACAATTTCTCACTCATGAAGTGATTTTTTCTAGTATCAAATTATTTTTTGCATGTGTACGCCCTTGAGTGGCAATAGACTAGTCACATGGCTTCTTAAATCAACAATCATATGCACAATGTATAATGATACATACATAATGATGCTTGTCTATTTGATGCTCATTAGTCTATCTCAAGTACATTAATAATAAATATAAAGTTTAGTGAATTCTAGCACATCAAGTGTTCCATGACTTGTAGTGCATGTATATGAATGTATGTGAGGAGATAATACGGGAATCTAGTGAAACTTGTTAGCTTCCCTATAGGCCCCTTGAGGATATCATCTTTTCCATCTTTTCCTTTTTTTTCCATTTCATATATTTGATGACCCACTCATTAGGTGCTTGTGTCTCTTTGTTTGCAGATAAAGAAGATCGTTAAGGGAGTTTTAAGGTCTTTGAAATGCCTTTTAGAGAGTGCTCTAGACTAATAGGAGCAAAGCCTCCGTAATGGAAGTTCTATTTAAAAAATACAAAAAATTATTCTACAAAAAGATGTATATATAATAATATTACAACCGTGTTATTAGTATCTATTTTTAGCCTCTTATATTCGTGATTATAACATTCTTTGCATTAATGATATATAGTCTCGGTCACTTTTATTTAGTAATATGTTTGGATTAATGATAATGATGTTTAATCTAAATTCAAATTAGTAAAGAGCTTGGCACTTATTTTTTCCCCTCCTTTCTTTTATCCTTCTTGTGTTTTTCCCTCCTTTGTGGTAGCTTAGTTCTCTCTCTCTCTCTCTCTCTCTCTCTCTCTCTCTCTCTCTCTCTCTCTCTCTCTCTCTCTCTCTCTCTCATGGATACATAAATTTGACATTCAATGAGGCGTCCAAGCTCCCAAATCACATCCATATCAGTGTTTAACTCATTCCAAAAAGATGAAAGATGGATTTCTACAATCATTAGCAAAGGCACTTGGATCACCATGCAACATGCAAATGTGGGAAAATGTGAAGATATGAGAGCTTGTTCATCTTTGCTGCTTGGAAGGATAAAATTTGAGATTTCAAGCTTGGAGTAAATAATAATAGCATAAAAAAGGTACTGGTGCAACATGTGTTTATGCATAGAGAGCTATATTTGGAACTTGAAACTTCAAATATTCAATGCATAGACCAAATTGTAAAGATTTGATTCTTAAAGCATTTCTTTTCTTGAACTTGGTTTAAGGTTTTCCATTATAAAATTTGTTCATTTGTCTTGTAGATGTCTATCCCTCTAATCTTGAGGAATGGCAACTGATCGAGTCTATTGTTGATGTTATTGATGTGATGCATGGTTCGATTGGAGAAGAGATGTACAAAGGCAGAAAGAAGATAGAGCTTGTAGAGAATGGAATATTCTTCTATGACCATTCTTATATTGTCCCCATGCAGCGTAGCCAATGGGGATCAATATCCCCCCTTTCTTTGCTCGATTTTTCAAGCTTTGAGTGGCCTTTTTCAAGTCCAACTACCAGTGATGGCTATAGATGTAAAATATTTTTTAAGATATAGAGAGCATTAAAACCTAATATCTCAAGTAGGCTAATCAAAGTTACTTTGTTCATGTCTATTAATATATTTGTTGACGTCTTTTCTAATGTTGAGATAAGAAGATTAAAGGCCATGCTTTTAGTGAGGAGACTAACATATGATCATGTGATACAATTTGTTGATGAGGGATGGGACACTAGGATAGAAGGAAAAATTTAATCTAAGATAGATCAAGACTCTATAACTTGTAAATATATGATTGCTACTAAAAAATTTATCCTTAGCTTTTATTATAGTAGATGGCATTATGTTGGTGGTAGTTTGGTTGCTTTAGATCAGAACCTTGATAATTTTAGCAAAGATCCTATAGTGGATCTTGATGTTTGGTTCAATGAGGATATTATTGCAATCCTAAAGGTTAGATCACCATGTACGCTACATCAAGTGAGGATGGATTTACAGAATGAAGATATTGAACTACTATGCTCTTTTGTATTTCAACTTAATAACGAATGAGTAAGTTTTTATATCATATTATATCCACTTACATATATATCTGATTTCACTAATTGATTGATAAACATTTGTAACATATTTTTTTAACAGATATCGAGGAGAGAGAAAAATATACAATACAAAGATATTGAAGAAAATATCTCTTTACTATCAATATAAAATATATATACAAATTTTGTGGCAAAGTTTTATCAGCCATCTCCATGACTTATACACACAAGGGCTTACAAGCAATGAGGCAAAGCTACTTATTTTTTTGAGAACTTTTCTTAGGAGAAGAAACATCCTTTCTAGGAGTCCTTTTGCATTTCTTTGATGCTTTGGTTGCCTTGGGTGTGAAGGCATAGCTTCACATACTGTAGTTATATGCACCTCCTCTCCTTCAATATCCAAGCCCCCACTATTATCCATTCTTTTCGATTGTATACAATTGACAATTATGTACTTCATGACCTTTGCTCTTATATATCAAACATGCTCACTTGTATAGCAATCCCTTGTAAACTATCATACATTTGTAAGAAAAGATTTTTAGTTCATTGTTATTTTTTACAATGGACTATATTATTATCATCAATAGACTATTTTGCAATATACCTTTATCTTAAAGTTTCGTATATTTCATATTACCTTTATAAGTTTATCATTATTGAGATAAATAAACTTAACTAATCTTTTGGTATTTGCAATTACTCTCCAATCACAAGCGTGATTGTCATTTTGATGAGGACACTGCAATCAACAGTATAAAGTAAAACTATGAAACTTGTTTATGGTACTTTATATAAATTTTCTTATTATGTTCCAACCATATTAATCAAGACCTTACCGCAAATTTTCTATATTGCATTGTTGTAAGTAAATCAAAAGGCATGCTATGCTTTTTCTCTAGTACTTCAATCAATATTTTTATAGCTCTGTACCAAAAAGGCAATAAAATTCAGAGTAATTGCAAAAAAGATTAAAATATTTAGAGTACTTGCAAAAAAAAGATCAAAATATCAAGGAGACCCTAGATTATATAATTTACAACTTGGCATTTCCATGGCTTCCTTTCATAGAATTGATGAGGAAACATTGCCTCTCCACACAATCTATTCCAATTAGACTCCAATGAGAATTGAAAACTATCATATTTCAATAATCTAGCAAAACAAGATCTTATAAAATCTACTTCGAATTTCAATCAAACAATGCAGGCCCAAGACATATGAAACACGAATTGGGCCTTCTGGACAAGAGAAACCTACTCCTCACATTTCATACGTCACTTTTCTTTTGGATACATATTTCATCAAAGCCCAATTATGTCATGAAGTTTTACAAGTCTTACAATAGAACAATGGTTATCTAGCAAATCTCAAATCTTATTCTCAATGAGTTCAACCCTTGAGAGAAAATCTATTTGAATGTTCACATAAATAATATTTAAATCTTATCCACAATGAAATCAAACCTTGTGGGACTTTCAATTTGAATGTCAACATCAATATCTAAACCTCAAACTGAATAATCCCATTATGAATATAGTTGATGCACTCATTATTATTATCAACATCAGTGGAAGCAAAGTTATCCTTATGTGTGATCTAGCTCTGTTGATCCATGTTTCTTTTTGAGAAAACTTGGATTCCTCTTGACGTATGAAACACCATGTGACTACTGTCCATATGGAGAGTCGTGACTAATCGCGTTTCGTACATCGAACCCTTTTGGGGAACATTTGGCAAGATTCCTTACACTGATACACAGAGTTAATTCATATTTGTAAAAAAACTTACATTTTTGAGGCCTTTGCTGGGTAATGAAATCTTCCCAAGTTGCCTTGTGCTGCGGAATAATTTTGAGCTATGACCAAGTTAATCGTGTGTTGGTGTTATTGAGCATAGAAAGAGCATTTTCTTCAAAAAAACTCTTTTGCGATTCAAAAATTGAGTTTAAAAGGATGTTTGTTTACACGTGTGGCTGCTGTAATGCACAGTTAACTTGACATATGCGATAGGTAGACCATTTTTGCCTCGAAACTTGCGCCATATGTCACTAACATTTTTGGTTGTTCTTCAAATACAATATAAGAGAAGAAGATAGAGGATATTGCAAGCAAAGATAAAGAGGTTGAAGAGAAGGGGGAAATGTTTCAAGAGGATATTGAGAACCAATTGGTGCAGGAATTTGATGTTGCTTTGTTTAAAAGTGAGAAAATTACAAAAGTGGAAGAAAAGGAGATAGAGTTGAGTGCATAGAGATTGAAATAGGTCCTCTTGAATGTGTCCCAATATTTCTCAGTTATCTCATCAACAAAAAGAGATATATATTGCTAAATGATATTCAACGTCTTTTTGATCTCAGAGAAGATTATTGCTTGGCAATCCTTGTAGCATGGGGTCAAAACGATAAAAAATTTATAGATTATGAACATGAATTGCTAGCAAGACTTGATGTTGAGGGAGAGAATTTTCAAGACAACTCTGTAGCCTTGCATTCATGTATTAATCAGATCATGGAATATGAAATGGGGGGGATACCTACATAGGAAGAGTTCTTACAAGTTCAACATAGACTTGGTATTGATAACATGGGGTATGAAGAGAAATTGAAGTCTCCATTAGAGGAGAAACCAAAAAGTTTAGTAAATCTTTATGATAATAGTCTTCTTGAAGAAGATGAAAACCCTAAGATATGAAAGATAATTCTAAGATATCCATTGTGGTTTATATTAGAGTACATTATGCATTATAAACAAATATTATTGGACATTTATCTATTGACATCTTACGCTATTGTGGTTTATTGTGCAGATAGAAATTGAAGATGCAAGCAAAAAAATAAAAAATCATCTATCACTCTTACAAGAGAGTAGGACCCTCATTATGCAATATGAGTTTTTTTGGCATCCCACAAGATGCTCAAGACTTATTGGTGTGGGGATCCAAATGGTTCGTACCATAATATCCTTTTTTCCCTTTAAAATCTAAAGGCATCTTGTTATGCTATTACAAATGGTTCCTTAACATAGCCTTTAAATAGAGCACAAAATGAAAAATAATAAAATATTAATCAAATAGTTGGTTACAAAACCATCGCTCTTGCAAGATTGGCAAAAAATTCTCACTTAAGATGGGACCTTCCAACCCCACAAGGCTAGGTTGCATGTAATCATGTTTCTTCCATGGTCATAAGATACTTATGAGCTTAGAGCCCCATAAAATCTTTTGTGCCTCTCGAGATTTCCTAAATCACAGGGGCACACCACTTGGTCCTTTGCTCAACAAGTATTCGAGTAGTCATAAAAAAGCAATCATCTATCACTCTTGCAAAAGAGAAGGACCCTTATTATGCAAGATGAGTTTTTCTGGCATCTCACAAGATGCTCAAGAGTTATTGGGGTGGGGATCCCAACGATTCTTATTATAGCATCCTTTTTTCCATCCAACTATCACAAGCACAGATCCAAGGTAAGTTAACCCCCACTATCAACCAAAAAAGTCATACCACAAGCAGAAAGCGTCATTTGTTTATTAATAGATCATACCATGCACAAATGTATTCTTTTCTTAATAAATTCATTGTGGCTTCCCTATAAGTACAAGTAGATACCAATCGATTAGAAATTAAAGAATTTGTCTAATACAATTCAATTATAGAGACACAACAACCTAAAAACACTTCTTGCCTATTGCACTAGCTTTTTCTCAACTCCTCTTGCTATTGTAGGCTTGTTGCTCAAGATGATCCACTCTCTCCATATGTACTCAATCTCTCTAAGGCCCCTTGCTATAGAAGCATAGTCCATTTCCATAACTGATCCATCCTTAGTCAATGTGTGCTTGTCTTCTTGCTCCCCATCAAGTTGGCCCTTTCACTTAGTCAAAACTTGCATGCATGCAAGGAGAAGCGAGGCCATGTGTTATCACCCCAATTATTACAATTAGTAGTCTTTAATGCATATTAATGCTCCTTAATTTCACTCCCTTTATTCTATTGCTTGAGGTGTGGACTTTGAATTAATATTGTTTTAACACATGATTATAATCTAGAATATTTCAGAATTTGATATTTTATAATAAAATAGATATATGGTTGTAAGATACAACATGATGTTATATTTGCATTATATTGAATACTACTTTAATTCATAATAAATTGGGCTAGTTTGATTTATATTAAAACAAGCACAAACTTTAATGAAGTTTTACACTTAAGCAAGTGGACTCTCCATTCAACTCAACCCTTACCTTTAAGCAAGCCCATCTTGCGCCTTTTACTCCTAAGCCAATATTAAAATTGTATGCTTCTTTATGAAAACCAATGTCCTTAATGGAGATATCTTTATTATTGGGCTTATCATAGCATCTCTTTCTAGATGTCACATTTTTGTGGAAGATGATCTATAAATATCTACATTTATGTCTCAATAATAGGAAAATGGGAATTCTAAATGATTTGTCAACTAGGAAAAGGACCATGCATATACATTCTTGACATATGTTCGTCTCAAGTTGTATTGAGTCAAGGACTTGGCTTTATACAACTTCATTCTCTCAAACTTTGAGCCCATGTGCTAAATCAAATAGAATCATGTATGTACTAACCATGAAGGAAGTTCTAGAAACATATCATCTTAATGTACCATACTTTGATAAAGAACTTATGAATACTATGAATAGTTTTGACCATAGTTTATAAATAACATGATTAAGTGTCATTATCTCATGATTGATCCACATAATCAAGTAGTGGCAGATGTGAAGTGTAGTAGGTGCAATTTAGTCTTTTCTACCTTACCACATTTCCGTACAAAGTTTTCATTCTTCTATTACCATATGTTTTTTAAACTAGAAATATTCCTTATTTGCTTCACACGCAAGGGCTAATAGGTTGCTTCATGGTAGGTTTGTTTGTAAAGTTGCCTTGGAAGTGACTCCATGAATTTCAATATGATAGTGAAATAACAATAAAAAAATAGCAGATCACTATTTTGATATTATCAACATGTCAAAACAAAAAAAATTGCTTAGAGTGGACATAGAACTCAAAGACCTAAAAAAGAACTCATTTATAAGTCTGAGTTGTTTTAATGAAGTTCCATTTTGTGTGTAAAGTTAACTTTCACAATCAAAGCTCTCTCTTTCTTGGATAATCCTCAAGGAAGTGCTTCTTTGACAATGCCAAAGATGGGAGATGTGTTTCAATAGATAGATAGGAGAATGTACTAGTCTCCATCCCTTTTTCTACACCTACAATCCAAAAGAGTCACAGTGTTGATCCAATGATGTACATAAACTCAATTTCAACTAGAAAATTCTAACATAAGTCCATAAGTTCATACTTAGCCCAATCCATGGGTATCATCTCACAGAGAGGGAGATTTCTTAAATGCTCAATAATAGTGAACATTTAATCCAATAGGCATACAACAGAAAATATAATTCATAGACATTATAGGATTTGTCCCTCTATGAAGTTCTAAAAAGCTAAATATACCTTCTAATAAAGGAAAAAAAGTTAAATGAACAAACAAAAAGAGTTAGCAAAGCCAAAATACATCTCTTCACAAAATCAATACATGTCATATGACTTTCTAAAGCACATTTTTATACTCAATATTTGAAGTGGCATTCATAGCACTTCCAATTTCATGGAGCAAGGCTCTTATAATGTGTGACAGTTTGACCCTTAAAAATCCAATATGTAGTTTTCCATCCATAAATGCTAGAGTTTTCATATGAAGATACATGAAATATAGAATTTACCCTTATTAATCATCATAGCAACTACCAATTGAATAGGAGACAATCTTTGCTTCAAGAAAATGGAAAGGTAATATGTTCAAAGTGAAGATTTTAAGAATGAAGAATCTTTCCCCTCTTTTTGTTCCCAGTACAATGTTGCCAACATATATGTCTTTTCAATTTAAAAGTTTGGATATCATCCTTTTGCCATTATGAGACTATTCATTTGGTTTCTAAGAAAAAAAGGAAATATTTTCTTCATTGCTTCCATGTAATGTCCCTATTACATGATAATTATGAATAAAAGGGTGAACGCATGGTTTGATGGTACAAAAATTGTATCCATTCTTAGTTTGCCCCTTAGTTCTTTTTGGAAAGCTTGGAGAAAGTTTAGAAATTCTTTCTATGCATTTGAGAAAATGTTGAAAACTTTTGCGATAGAAAGTTGGAATTAAAAAATAAGGCTAGAAGGCTCATTATGGTTTAAACATCTCGGATATAGTCAAAGATGTAGTGGGTGCATGCAAACTTACTTTTAAATTTTTTGTTTAAAAAATGTGATATGAGGTCTTGCATGGGAGCTCTTTGCCAAAATTGGTCCTCCTTGATGCTCTCTTCTTCCTACTCAAGGTTTCCAAGGTCCTAGTTGCTCAAGATCTTGTGGCAGTCTTCTTGAAGGTGTGAAGATTCTAGGCTTCTACGGTTCTAGCTGCTTAGGACTACTGAGTGCTAGTTGAGATGAGGACACTAGTGCACAAATGTGTACCTAGGGTGACCCCAAAGCTATTCCAAAGGAACAATCGAAGATAAAGGGGACTAAAGCACCCACCCAGTAGGCATAAAAATGAGCCCCCCATCACCAAGGAGTGATGAAATAGTATGTGGTCTAGAGCACCCAAAGAGGACATGAGTCCATTATTGGAGAGGATAGACAATCTCTTTAGTGAGATGATAGAAAAAACTTCATTTGTGTAGGAGAATAGATTGACAATGAAGAAAAGGAATAAGCAGTTGCATCATCATGATTAAATGTAGTTGTAGGATGAATTTTTGGTGCTATGCAAGTAGCTAATTGAATATTTGTGTATTATGGGGAAAAGAAAAATGGATGAGTATCTAGTACTCACCACATTTTGCTATACAACAAAAGAACTACATGAGGAGTATGGCTTGAGCCTATATGGGAAGGTCACTCGAGGCTTAACAAATTTTGCTCTTTCGGATGATTAATGTCTCAATTTGTGCTAAAAAATTTTTATCTTTCGGATGATTCATATGTATTTGATATGCTTTTTGGTCATTTTTGAAATTGTTAAAATACTTCTTTTAACATTTTGTACTTTTTAGTAGGATCATTGCATGCATATATATTGAGTACCATGTCTGGGTTCTTTTTTCTATTGTTTGCCTTATTTCTTATTTTCAATAGGTCATCTTGTTGAACTTTGTAGATTATGGGACAAACATGGAATATGTAGAAAAGTATCTTACAAATAAGGACTTGAAGGGTAGACATGAATTTGATGTGGACATGGAAGAGGTACTAGGGTTTAATAACCCCAACAAAGACTTGGGTAATGTAGAAATTTGACACCATATATAGAATAAAATTGGGACGTGCTAAATGACATGCAAAATGACATTTCAAAAGGGAGACAAGGGCCCTACTAAGAACATTTGATGAGAATGTGCATTAATCCCATATTGACCCTCATTGTAGGACTTGTGATAATGCACATCAACCCCATAGTGATCCCTATCCCTAGGTAGTTTTTGATGTGCATGAGAAGGTATGATTGTAAATGACCACCAAGTTTCTTAGTCATATGATGAGCTAATGGTCAAAGCAATTATGGAAAGAAAAGTGTATATGCAGGATGGCAAGGAAAGACTACTAACTGTGAAGTACTAATAGGGAAGTTGGTAGGAAAAAAGAAATCAACTAAACCTATTGATTGTGAAGTGGTAAAGGGGGAATTGAAGAGATAGAATGAGCCTACTAAACCTATTTTTTATGAAGAGCGAAAGGGAGAACTATGACACAAATTGCATGGTGGGGGGACTTGCTTGAGGTAGTACATCAAATACACACCATACACACAAGAGAAAGCTCACTCAAGAACACAAGTGGAGAGATGGAGGCTAAAACATTTTCTTGATGGTTTCATCTTCTTCTTTCACATATTATACAATGTACACAAAGTATAGATAATATACAACATAAAGGAAAGTGGGATACTAAGTCAAAACAGTGCATAATTGATGATACTAATTAATTTTGGTGCTATAACTATACCATTTGTAGGTAGGTGCAATAGACTAAATATAATAAATGGTAAGTCAATGACCATGTGAGGATTGTAATGACCACCAACGTGCTAGCTGTAGGCACATAAACCTATCTAACAAGGTGGTCCATCATCAATATCCGCACGTGTTGACCTTGCATCTTAACACTCCCCCTCAAGCTCAATTGTATCTCTGCAACTCTAAGTAAGCTTTGAAATTTTTGAAGCTTCCGTACACCTAATGCCTTTGTAAAAATGTAAGCTATTTGATCTTGTGTATTGACATATACCAAGTCAATCTCGTCTACAAGTATCTTCTCTCTCACAAAGTGGTAATGTACCTCAATGTGTTTTGTCCTAGCATGGAGCATTAGGTTCCTAGTAGCTAGCTATATGTTGCTCATGCGCTTACAGTGAATGACAATTGGACCATCTCCTTGCACATCTAAATTACCCAATAACTTTTGAGCCATACCACCTCACATGCTACCATAGCAACACCTTTGTACTCAGCCTATATACTCGATAAAGCAATTGTAGGTTACTTTTTTTTTGCTCTAGGTAATTGGTGCACTACTAAGGGAAAACATGAAGTTGTTCGTAGATCTTTTGTTAGACATGCTACTAGCGCAATCTACATTTGTATATCCAAATACTTATATATCCTTACCTACCTTACAAGAAAGTCCATAATGCAAAGTGGACTTCACATACCTCAAGATGTGTGTAACTGTATCCAAATGAGGCTTTCTAGGCATTTACATAGACAGACAGACAAGGCTGATATCATAAATCAAGTTGGCCTTGTGATAGTTATATAAATCAGACTCCCTATTATCCTCTTAAACATAGTAGGGTCTTCTATCTCATCCCCAACATCAGTAAACTTCATATTTTGCTCCAATGGCACTGAAAGAGGCTTACATGCTATCATACCATACTTGTATAACATATCCAAGGCTACACTGTCTTTGGGAAAGTCATATACTTTCATCACATTTGATCACCTCAATACCAAGCAAGTACCTTAGCTCACCCAAATCCTTCATCTCAAACTTCTTCTTCCAACGGTTATTGACTTTTGCAATCCCACTATCACTGTCACCTATAATGATCAAGTCATCCACATAGATGACTATGATAACCAAATGTGCATCTCCCTTTCTCACATAAGGTGAGTAGCCAGCATTAGAAACATAAAAGCTAATGTTGACAAGATAGTCTCTAATCTTGTCAGACCATCATCTAGGTGCTTACTTCAGCCCATAGAGTGCATTTTTTAATCTGCACACATATGTGGGATGCTTTAAATCCTCATAACCTGTTGGTTGATCCATATATATCTATTCTTGTAATTTACCATGCAAAAAGACATTCTTTACATCTATTTATTGCAAACTCCAACTTTTAAAGCTACCAAAGCAATCACACATCTAATAGTTGCTATCCTTCCAATTGGACTAAATGTCTCTTCATAGTCTATGCCATATGTTTGAGCATAGCCTTTTGCAACTAGCCTAACCTTATACCTGCTAATAGAACCATCTACATTATGCTTAATTTTGCAGAATCACTTACATCCAATAGCTTTCTTGCCCTTAGAAAATGGTTTTCCAAGTCTTATTGGCTTCTAATGTAACCATCTCCTCATCCATTACTGCATCTCAATGAGCATGACCAATAACATCCTAAAAAATAAGTGGGTTCAACATCCTCAAATACCTTTATTATATAAGCATAATGGTGAGTTGTATAACCTTTAAAACTAAATCTTTTAACAAGATATTTGACCTTGCTAGACTCGTATACCACTGGATCACTTAGTGAAGCCTTTATATTACCATGTGCTCTTTGTACACTTGGTGTCTTGACTGAAGGAATGCAAAGCTTATCATCCAAACTCTCTGAACCATTGGAATCTCCATCGAACCCCAAATTACTAGAAGATACATCATTACCATCTAAAAAATTCTTCTTCCTTTTGTCTTTATCTACAACACTAGTAGATGCACCTGAAGATGTCGGACTACTTGGCTAAATGTAGATGTAATACCAAATTATATTTCTAGTCCACCAAGGCTTCGTGATTCTTGCTTTTTTTTTGCACATAAATATCATGATCATCCAATGCATCACCACTGGATGCATACCAATTGCTAATCTCATAAAAACTAACATCCTTGCTCACTGTGAACTCACTTGTGTTAGGGTTATGACAATGATATCCTTTCTACTCTAAAGAGTATTTAATAAAAATACATTTTTTGGCATTTAGATCAAGCTTCTTTTGCTACTTATTTGGCATATGAATATATGCAATACAACTAAACACTTTCAACTGTGACACACTAGGTTTCTTGTATGTAGAGCATTCTTCAAGGGTCATCTCATGAACTATAGCTATGGGGGTTCTATTCATAATATAGACAACAATATGAATAACTTCAGACCAAAAATATTTTGGTATATTCTTTTCAACCATCAATGCATGTATAACTTCTACAATATGCCTATTTTTTATTTCTACAAACCCATTTTTTTGTGGATTATACCTGCACGTAAACTATCTCTTTATCCCATGAGATCTCAAGAAGTTACCGAACTCATTAAAGAGGTACTCTCCTCCTCCATCTAACCTCAAGTACTTAACTTTCAAGCCTATTTCAGTTTCATCAGTAACATTGAAAATTTTGATGTGCTCAAATGCATCACTCTTTTCCTTCATGAAATATACCCACAGCTTTCTTGAATAATTTTTAATAAACATGACAAATATTTATTGTCACCAAGAGATATGTTTTGTGTAGGACCCTAGACATTTGTATGCACAACATCAAGTATATTCTTGCTCACATCTCTATTATGTGAAAAAGGTTATCTTGCCTATCTACTAGATTGACATGCTTCATACACTTTATGAAATTCTACAACTCTAAAAGTAAGCAACCCTATAACCAACCCTTTTGACTACATTAATTTCAGCCTTTACACATTCACATGTCCAATATATTTGCGCCATATTTGAATGTTTGTAAGCACTTCTTTTTCTTTAGCATACATAGCATCATTCATAGCAAGAATTCTAGCATTTAAAGTGAACATGCAGCCATCTCTACTTCCTTTTGTGACCAACTTGTTCTTATCATTAAAATCTTTTGCAAAATAACCTTTTGCATTAAATCAATTATGCAATCCTTGCTCTACCATTTGACCAATAGACATTAAATTCTTTGTGATGGATGGTACGTGTAATACATATGACAAACTCTTTGATCAACCATCATGCAACAAGGACAAATGAACTTTTCCAATGTGTGAGATTGGGTGGCATGATTCATCACTCATTTACATATAACCTAGAATTTGTAAATCGTGCATCTCTCCAAACCATTCAGTTTATGTTATATGATTAGATGTACTTGAATCAACATACCATACATTATCATGTGTCCCCTTTCTTGTAACAACATTCATCATATGTTGCATAATAAATAGATGCTAGTTTTTATCTTCATTCTATCATGAAGATTATGCATAGTTTTCTTGCTATAATTTACTAGTACAGATGTAATCAGGTGCATCTCGCATTCCATGACCTCTTGAAGAGGATCTTCGACATCCCCTTCCTAAACTTGAGTAAAATGCTTAGACCTATTCCACTTCTTTTAGATGATTCACCTTGCATGTTGAACTCTTTAGATCATGGGAGAGACCAACTCATCAAAACCTGGAAATAGCTTTCATACATACACATAAGTAACAAATGATTTCTAGGCCTTCTCATTCTTAAGACCACCCAAAGTAGATGAAACCAAATCATCATCATTATGCATTGCATCAATAGCTATTAAGGCATTTCTAATGCTTCTCACTTTCAAAACATACTCATTTACAAACATCTTCCTTTTGTTTAAAGTATTCAACTCTTGCTTGAAGTCTTTTTGCAACCTTTCATAATAAGTACAACAATAGACAAAGTAGCTTTTTTCACCATCTGCTTATAACAATACATGTAATTCGCAACCTCTTAGCATATAAAACTTGTGTTTGCTTCTAGACATATACCTCATAACTTATAAATTTGAAATCTATAACTTGTGCATTTTCTTTTAGTCGACACAATCGGACTTATAGTATATCCTGAGAATGTTATCTACAATATTACGAGTCTAAAACATGGCTCGAAATGGCCTCAAATGGCCAAAAAAGTAACAAGAAGAAGGGCTTATAGAAGGGCTAATTTGTAGAATACATACTACTCTGCTCACATACCAATTCTCACAACAATCTGAGGTTTTTGCTCTACCCTGCTTTCGTTGCCTCCACACGTACTATCCAAGAGAAAGAGTGGAAGAATGGGAGAGCTTCTTACCCATTGCTTGATTGCTCAAATCCTTGCTTCTTTTCCTTCACTTTAGCCTTCAAAACTAGCCTCTCTCATTGGCGTTGCTCTGATACCATGTCACGAGTTGCGCGGTGGGGGGACTTGCTTGAGATGTTGCACCCATACATCATTTTTTGGCTAAAAATTTTATCCTTTTTATCTTAGAAAAATAATTAGGAATATCAAATGTTAAATTTTATAATTTAATGTAAAAAATTTCTAGATTTTTTTCATGTTTTTATCTTCTTCTTCTTTTTGTATTCTTGTGCCTTGTCTTCATCTTCTTTAGCCACTTCTACTTCTCCTCCTCCTCTTCTTATTTATCTCTTGCTACCTTCTTTTCTCTCTCTTATTTTCTTCTTCAATCAAAAAATTGATTGGGGTGTGTGTGTGTGTGTGTGTGTGCGCGCGCGCGTGCGCATGCACGTGTGCGTGTGCATGTGTCCCTTTAAACTCCTTCGTGAGGTGACACTATTCAATGACAACTATTCAAAATCCTCCTTGACCAAAATTCAGCAAAGAGAGAAGCTTTCCTACTTATCTTGGGAATTTGGGATCTTTCCCAAATAGGCATAGCCGAAAGACATCTCAAGGCCTTTATTAGTCTAGAAGCCTATGCTAGTACCTGTTGAGATATCGAGCTCCACTCGTGATACGCCAGGGTGACCGTTGTGTATCTATGTCACCGAGTTGTCAGTTGCAGACGCGGTTGGTACACCGCCCATGAATAATAGCTACATGATAGCTATCCTTATCTACTCTAGTTCGTGGCTCAGTTAGTATGCCACCTTAGTTAGTTGAGTTTGGTTTGAGACCCATATATAGGGTTCTTCTATTTCTTTGTACTTGAGTTCTTTTGGCTTACACAACTAAGAAGAGGAAAACTGTTTTCAGCCTCCACCCTTGTGTGTATTCCCCCATTGTGCAAGCAAGAAAGCTTCAAGTGAGACTCCTTTCTTCTCTCCCACAATACTGACATGGTATCAGAGCCTTGTTCGTGGTAAGGAGCTCAAGAAAGCAAGCCAAGCTTGCGGTGTTCTGGTAAGAGGAGCAGTGTTGCTTTCATTTTCTGTTTTGGGAGTAGATCTCTGCAGGTAGCACATCCGGAAAGTGCAGGAGTGCATTGTCTCAGGTTGAGACGCCCTTTGCGGTGAAGCAAGAGGGCAGTATATGCTGCGGGTAAGGGCTTTAGCCCTTGGCGACCTTGTTTTTTTGATTTGAGGCCATTTCGGGGCCTATTTTGGAGGCGGAAGTTTTCTGCACGCACTCAGGAAAAGGCCCAGTTTTATGCTGTGCAGCCATTGTTCTACAGGTCGGTGAATAGTTACTGTAAAAATTGCATTGTATGCTTGTGCGTAGAGACATTGGGAGTTACAGAATCATCCCTGTTGCCTGTTGATGCAAAATTGTCACTAGGAAGTGACTGTGTGGTCAAATACCACTTTCGCCAGTTTTGCAGATTTTCCCTTGTGAGGGTGAAGTTGTGGTTTTTGCAGTGACAGAATTTTTTGCAGTCTTCTGTAATGGCATCTGATTCTCTTTCACAGATTGTCACTGAAAAGCTTGACAAGAACAACTTCCAAGCATGGAAGTTTAGAATGACGAATTTCCTTATGGGAAAAGGATATTGGGAATTTGTTGCAGGAAATGAAGAAGAACCAGTTCTTCCTGATGTTCCCAATCAACAGCAAATGCAAGCATTTAAAGCATGGCATGAGAGAGCCAGGAAAGTTATGTATTGGCTGTCTATCAGCATTTCAGACTCTATGATTGTGCATATTCAGGATGCAAGTACGCCAAAGGAGGCATGGGATACTTTGTCAAAAATGTATAGCACAAATACGCAAGCCAGGAAAATGCAGCTCAAGCAAGAGTTGCACAATGTGCAAAGAGAAAATATGAGCATCAACGACTACCACATGAAGGTGAAGAAGATTGCAGATGCACTTGCTTCCATTGGGTCACCAGTGGAAGATGATGATTTAGTTTCTGTGACCTTGAATGGTCTAGGAAAGGATTATGCACAGTTTCGGACATCCATTTCAGTTCGTGAAAGATTTCCTGATTTTGAGGAGTTGATTGCTCTTCTAATTTCTGAGGAACAGAGAAATGGTGGTGCATCTTCTTCAGGAGGAACTTCAAAAGAAGTTATCTTCTACTCAAATGCTGGAAGAGGTAGAGGCAGAGGTAGAGGAGGCCGATATGGAGGCCGTGGTAGAAATCAGAATATGCAGCAAACTCAAGAAAACCAGTCCTATGGAGGAGGACGTGGTAACTCTAGAGGCAGGGGGAGCCAAAGAGGTCGTGGTGGATGGCAAAGAGGCCAAAATGCAAACAGTAATGTTGAATGCTACTACTGTGGTAAAATGGGTCATATGGCTAAAGACTGCTATAAAAAGCAGAATGACATCATGAATGGAAAACTGCAACAAGGGAATTATGCATCTTCTAGTAGACAGGGTGATGACAGAAATGAGCACTTGTTTGTGGTGCAGCACATGAACAATTCTGTGACAAGTGCAGAAGAAAGCAATGATGTATGGTATGTTGACTCAGGTGCATCAAACCACATGACAGGTCATGCAGAATGGATGGAGGATGCAAGAAAAATGGAAAAACCAGGATTTGTGGAGACTGGTGATGATACTGCACATCCTATTGTGCAGATTGGAAAAATTTCCTTGTCTATGCAGGATGGGAAAAAGAAATACCTGTCCGATGTATTTCATGTCCCGAATATCACCAAGAATCTGGTTTCTGTTGGTCAAATGGTTGAGCAGGGCTTGCAGGTCAGATTTAATCCTCATGGATGCTTTGTTGAGGATGTGAAAAATAAAGGTCGCTTGATAGCAAAAGGAAAGAAGAAGGGCAGAATGTTTACATTGGATGCAGACATGTCTGAATTGGGTGCAGTAATGTTTGCACATGGGACCGGTGTAGTTGCAAATATTGATATCTGGCATAAACGCATTGGTCATGTTAATGTACAGCGACTTAAATCAATGCAGGCCCAAAATATTGTTGCAGGTTTGCCAAAATTCAAGGTTGCAGAAATGCATAAGGTATGTGAAGCCTGTCAGTTTGGAAAACAGGTAAGGAAACCATTTCCTAGACATGTTCAAGAGAGTAAGAAGCCATTGGAATTAATCCACTCTGATGTGTGGACAACTAAAGCTGCATCTCTTGGAGGCTGTCATTATTTTGTCAGTTTTATTGATGACTATAGCAGAAAAGTTTGGGTGTATTTTATGAAAAAGAAAAGTGAAGTTTTTGGGCATTTCAAAACTCTTAAAGCGATGGTTGAAAAAGAAACAGGCCTGCAGATAAAATGCCTAAGGTCAGATGGAGGGGGAGAGTACCTCTCAAATGAGTTTGCAAGGTTCCTACAAGAGCATGGGATAAAGCAGCAATATTCATGCAGTCATACCCCACAACAAAATGGAATTGCAGAAAGGAAAAACATGCATATTGGAGAGGTATCTCGTGCCATGCTCAATGAAAAAGACTTGCCAGATTTTTATTGGGCTGAAGCAGTTGCTACAGCAGTCTACATAATGAACAGGACTCCCACTGCAGCAATACATGGAATGACTCCATAGGAGAGGTATACTGGTAGGAAACCAGATATTTCTCATTTGAAAATTTTTGGTTGCATTGCCTATATACATGTGCCAGATGAGTTGAGATCCAAGTTGGATCCAAAAGCTGAGAAGTGCATCTTTATTGGTTACTCTCTGCAGCAAAAAGGGTATAGATGCTATAACCCTTCTACTCGTAAGTTTACAGTGAGCAGAGATGTTGTTTTTGATGAGATGAGTAGCTGGTATAAACCAGTAAATGTGATTGATAATGTAGATGCACAAAATGGTAATGCTGCACAGAATTCACAGCAGCAGTCACAAAATATTAGTGGACCTGGAGCGTCCTCTAGCAGTGGTTCACATTCTTCACCATGGACAGGCAGATTGAGATCATGAGAATCTTCTCAAAGTAATGCAGATAGTGGTATGCAGGTATCACGAAAAGGAAAAGAGAAGGTTGATCAGCCCATGTTTGATGTGAATGCAGGTCACTCTTATGTGGATGGTGAATCCAGTGGCTCAGAACAGAGCATTGATGATGAGTTGGGTATTCCTTCTATTGTTACACCTGGAGTAAGGAAGACCAGGGATGCTTTGAGAGCACCTGGGAGTGAACCTACTTTGCGCAGGTCTACGAGAGCTAGGTATCCTGTGGATAGGCTGAAATATGATGGATTTACAGCCATTCACTATGCATATATGGACAAAGTGATACAGGAACCAAAACCCACTTCTTTTGAGCAAGCCATGGGAAAAGAAAAATGGGAGAAAGCCATGGATGAAGAAATGGATGCCTTGGAAGCAAATGCTACATGGGAATTGGTACCTTTGCCTAAAGGTAAAAATGCAATTGGCTGTAAGTGGGTTTATAAGGTGAAGCACAATGCAGATGGTTCTGTGAACAGATACAAGGCAAGATTAGTAGTCAAGGGGTATGCACAAACATATGGCATTGACTATGAAGAAACATTCAGTCCAGTTGCAAGGATGGCAACTGTAAGAGCAGTCATTGCTATGGCTGCATCAAAGGGATGGTCTTTACATCAGATGGATGTAAAGAATGCCTTCTTGCATGGTGATTTGCAAGAAGAGGTCTATATGGAGCAGCCACCAGGTTATGTGCATGCTGTTCATCCTGAGTTTGTTTGCAGGTTGAAGAAAGCCTTGTATGGCTTGAAGCAAGCACCTAGAGCATGGTCTGACAAGATAGGACAGTATCTTGTCACTATTGGCTTTCAAATTTCCAAGGCAGATTTCTCACTTTATGTGAGAAAAACAGAGAAAGGTATTATGCTACTTGTCATTTATGTTGATGATTTGATTATGACAGGTGACAGTGATGAAGATATCCTTCATGTGAAAATGCTATTGAAGCAGAAGTTTGAGATGAAGGATTTGGGAGAGCTGCGTTATTTCTTGGGCATTGAGGTGATTAGATCACCAAGTGGGATACAGCTCTTGCAGAGGCAGTATGGATTGGACATGCTGTCCAAATATGGGATGACAGGCTGTAAGCCTATTTCAGTTCCTTTGGAGCAGAATGTGAAGCTGAGCACAGATGCAGGTGAGCTTCTAGAAGACCCTACTATGTACAGACGCATAGTAGGAAGTTTGATTTATATGACTATTACCAGGCCAGATTTGAGCTATGCTGTTGGATTGGTAAGTCAGTTTATGCAGGCTCCAAGGAAACCACATTTGGATGTGGCTAGACGCATACTCAGGTATGTGAAGTCCACATTGCAGTATGGACTATTTTATGAGACTAGGGTTCAGATACAGTTGCATGGATACACTGATGCTGATTGGGCTGGTAGTATCTATGATAGATGATCTACCAGTGGATATGTGTTCTCTTTTGGGAGTGCTGCAGTCACTTGGAGCAGCAAGAAACAGCCTACAGTTGCCTTGTCGAGAACAGAGGCTGAGTACAGGGGTGTAGCAATGGCTGCATGTGAGGTAGCTTGGTTGCATAAGCTACTTTATGATATGCATCAGTCTACAGATGGACCAGTTGCCATTTATTGTGACAACATGAGTAGTATACACTTGGCAAATAACCCAGTCTATCATGCTAGAACAAAGCACATTGAGGTGCATTATCACTATGTGCGAGAGAGGGTTTTACTAGGTCTTATTGATCTAGTTTATGTCAGCACAGAGGATCAGGTAGCTGACATATTCACGAAGGCATTGGGCGCAGAGAAGCTGCGCAAGTTCAGAGACCTGCTTGGTGTGCAGGAATTGGGATTGAGCTCGAGGGGGAGTGTTGAGATATCGAGCTCCACTCGTGATACGCCAGGGTGACCGTTGTGTATTTATGTCACCGACTTGTCAGTTGCAGACGCGGTTGGTACACCGCCCATGAATAATAGCTACATGATAGCTATCCTTATCTACTCTAGTTCGTGGCTCAGTTAGTATGCCACCTTAGTTAGTTGAGTTTGGTTTGAGACCCATATATAGGGTTCTTCTATTTCTTTGTACTTGAGTTCTTTTGGCTTACACAACTAAGAAGAGGAAAACTGTTTTCAGCCTCCACCCTTGTGTGTATTCCCCCATTGTGCAAGCAAGAAAGCTTCAAGTGAGACTGCTTCCTTCTCTCCCACAATACTGACAGTACCTTGCCATCAGCTTGATAGTGCTACTAGTTATTTGGGAACTAAAGCACACATCTTTGGTTAGATGCCTATCCTTCACAAATCATTTGTTCATCGTCATTGGCATACCACATGCTTGAGTTAGAAGTAGCTAGAGTTGTTGATTTGGAATTTCACTTGCTTCTTGCATCAGTCTATATAGAGCTTTAAGGCCTTTTCTCCATGTCCTTGCTCAACATATGCCAATATTAGCACACTCCAAGACACTACATTATGGCTAGGCAACATATGCAAATAGTACAAACTCCAAGTTACTATATTATGTCTAGGCAACATATGCCAATAGTACACACTTGAAGACACTATATTATGGCTAGGCATCATCTGCCAATAGTACACACTCTAAGCCATTATATTATGCCTAGATAGCCCACTAAATACACCTTTTACTTTAGCAATATCTACATACCTGTTGTACACAAGGGTGCTACCTCAAATCTTTTGATGCCAAATGCATCCTTAGGGCATCCACATGCAATGAGATCCTAACCTTTAGTAGCCTTGCTTTGAAAATTTTCAATTCCAAAACATTAGCTTATTCTTCTTTAGCAACAATAGCACATGCTTGTGTAGACATTACAAACATCTATGGGGCTGAGTTCACTCCTTGCTTTTGCATCTATATGTGCAATTATAAAGCCTTTTCACATTTGTAAAGGTCAACATGTATAACTAATGATGCATTCTAAGGCACAAGACTATAGTTTGAGAAGTGGGAAAGTATATGCTGTGCCTCTAGAATTCTTCCACATTTGCCATACATAGCAATCAACACACTACCAAACAACAAAGGCATTCAAGGGAAACTCTCTAAGCATCTGTATGCAATGTTGCCTGCCTAATCTCCAATTACATCTCTCTCACCACTTGCCTTTCCCTGACCACCATAACTTATTCTTGCTCTACAAGGATGCAATATGCTAGTAAGGCAACAATTTGTTGCATTCATATGTTCATGCTATATCTGCCAATATAGTTGTAAGCCTCCCTTTGGCTAATCTTGATCTATGTATGTAAAAATCATTGCATTCTAGGACACATCATTTCAACTTGACAATCCATCAAAAACTCTCTCTGCTTCCTAAGACTCCCAAACTTTCCATTTACACTAATCAGGGTGCTCCTAAAAAAAATGCTTGATGTTTAGCCATTCATACATACTTCATCATGCAATTTTTGAGTCTCCAAAATCTTAGCTAGGGTTTGAAAGAAGCCTTAATGATGTTGACACATGTATGAGGGTTGGGACACCCACACATTCTAATTCTGAGTGCCTAGTAACTTTGTTGATGCTCAACAAAACTTGCAATCATGGCTATCCATGAAAACACAATCCAATTAGACAAGGAATCAAGAATTGTGTGTGAATCATCGAGGGCACCACATTTCGTAATTGTAGCCACTAGATGCTCACCCAAAAATCTAGTTAAGGGAAATTTGTCTTGAGAAAAAACATGGGTCTGGAGTTGCTTGACAAGGGTGATGACCTTAGCCTCACTATACATGCATTGAGGAAAGACAAATATACAACAACATGGGGGGTTGTAGATAGATGTCCGAGTGCCATCCTTGACATAGAAATTAATTAGACATCAATGTAAGCATGCAATCTCTATTGCAATTCTTGTGGTTGCATATAGTGATGATATAGCACCAAGCTCTTATGTTGCAAACCATGTAGATGGCTCACCAAAATGGAGTAGTGCTCAATGAGATGACCACTAGAAATTATCTTCATTGGCAATCAAGTTAGGAAAAACCCAAATTTCATGTCCTTGAGAGATTTCCTCTTCATTTTCTTTTTTGTGGGACATGACTCCTAAATGCATTGAGTCTCCCTCATCTCCTTCATCCCATAAGTGAGTGGCTTTATGATGGTAAATAAAAGTCCCCTTTCCTAAGGACTTTGTGAGCACAACTTCTCTTTGCTAAAATGTTCAGTATCATTGTGCTTCACTCTTTTATTAAACCATGATCACCTTGCCATTGTAATGGGTTTGCGATGGTGGACATACTAGTCCTTTTATTTGCATATGTTGTGATGGTCTTGACAGTTGCTATGGATGCTACATATCCAACTTTGGGCCCTCCTTTTTCATCATAAAATTGTATAGTGTCTAGTAATATTAGAAGGACATTTTAACATATTTGAGCATATTGAAGATAGGTTTATCTAAAAAGACCATGGTAATAAAAGACTAACATGGTTGACTTGCAAAACATTTCACTCATGTAGAGATATTAGCCATCAAGAGATATGCTTTACCTTGTCAAATAATAAAAAAGGGGATTGTATAAAGAAAGCTAGACTTGACAAATGCTATATATCCCCAAGTCCTTTATCCACCTTTATAAGTGTTAACTGCATCTCTTAAAAAAATTTAATGTTTTCTTATCATTTCCCTATCCAATTGCTTCTATGTGATAATCTAGGAATAGGCAAATCTAGATGGTGCAATCAGATCTAGGAAAATCCTTTAATAAAAATGTGCCATGACCAATATCCTTGAAGATCACAAATGGGATTGCATACCAAAGCTTTAATTTTTTGAGAAAATTTCAAAGTTGGGAGATATAAACAACAACCAAATATCCTTCCTGAAAATTTTTCTTTTTAACATGTCTATTTACCCAAGCATGTCTCCGTTGTTGTGCAACTCCTCAAATGTAGGCAATTAATACACTATCCTCCTCTAACTTTAGGAGTTGTGCCAATCTATGCTGAACTGACTTCTCAGGATTCAACTTATGTGTAACTTCAATTCTCAAGCTTGGTACCATAAATTCCATAGGCACTATAGCCTCTGATCCATATACAAGTCTAAAGGGTGAAAGCCCTATTGTAACCTTATATGCTATCCTCAAAGCCCAATCTTGTTGGAACTTTTAGCTTGACCATTAGCCTGAGGATGATAGGGGGTAGACTTTTTATGTAAAATCATATGCATGATAGCTAGTTCCTAGATAACCTGATTTAAGAAATGCTTACCCCTATCACTAACCAACTCAATAGGGTATCTAAACATGGTCATAATATTAGAATATAGAATTTTGGTCACACTAGATGCTTTATTGTCCTTCAGTGCTTGAGCCTCTACCCATTTAGTACTCTAATCCATACAAACCAAAATATATATGTTACCTATCCTTTTGGCTACTGGTTTAATTGGCCCAACAAAATCAATCCCCCACTTCTAAAATGCCTCAAGTGGAAGTACATGATGATCTTGCATCCTGTCCCTGTCAAGAGGTTGACCCTCCTTCAGACATACTCTTTAGCATATTGATGAGCATCTTTCAACACAGTAGGCCACCATAGACATGCATGCAATATTTTTTGGCTTGTAATCTCCCTTGAAAAATGACCACCTAAGAGCTCGGAATGAGCTTCATGCACAATTGCTAAATGCTCAAATTCAAGAACACACCTTCTCAAGGAATTATCTACTCCCCTTCTATACATTGTGTTCATAGTAACCTGAAATGCTTTTCTCTTCAGTGCCAATCTTCTTCTTTGATCTGCTATAAGGTGTGCTAGCATAATCCCTTCCTTCAAGAAATGCAACAACTCATCATAATATGAATCAAGGTCTATTACCTGAACCTCAAAGAGCTCAACATCAGGAAGCTAATTAGGAATACCTACTTTAGCCTCATCATTTTCCTATCTACTTAAATAATGAGCTATAGCATGTTCTTTCCTTGGGGTATGGATAACCTTGTAGTCAAACTCTTGTAACAACAACATCCATCTTGCCAATCTACCTATCAATTGAGGTTTGAAATATCAGGAATAAGAGTGCCTAATGATCCACATGAAAGATTACTTGATTTCCCAACAAATAATGCCTAAATTTTTGCACAGAGAAAACCATGGCAAGTGCTTCTCTTTTTGTAACTGAATAATCCTTTTCAGCAATACTCAATCTTCTGCTTGCATAATAGATTGGATTGTACCTGGGTACTTTATCCCACATAAGTACAACTTCCACAACTAGGCTAGAAGCATCAACAAAAACATGGAAACATAAATCCCATGCTGGAGGTTGCAATATTGGGGCTACAAGTAATATCTTCTTGAAAATATTAAAGGATTTCTCTTGATCTTCCCTCCAAAGAAATTGCATCCCTTTCTTGGTTAAAGTTGTGAGAGAAGAACAAATATGTGACAGGTACGTTAAATACCTACTATGCCACTTCACTTCCTTGACAAACCTCATAATTTCCTGCATAGTGATTGGCTAGAGCCTTATCTTTCTGAACAACTGCAATCTTTCTTGGATCTATGCTCATACCTTCCTTAGACAAGATGTGGCCTAAAAGCACACCCCTGTTTGCTGCAAACACTGACTTGAAGGGGTTCAATGACATGCCAAATATTCTACATCTCTCAAAACATAACTTGAGGTGTTTTAAATGTTCTCTTCTACTACCAAAAACACAGAAATAATCAATAAATACCCTCATAATGTTGTTAAATATGGGTCGAATGTCTTATGAATGGATCCCCCAAACTCAAGAGGTCCATTCTTCAGTCCAAAGTTCATGACTGTGCTAACATATGCTCCCCACTTAGTGATAGAGGTTGTGTTATCCATATCTGCTAGATGCATCCTAATTTGATTGTATCCTAAAAACCCATCTAGAAAATTGTACATTTCATGACCTACCACATCATCAAGGAGAGAGTCAGTAAAAGGGATCAGGAAGGGATTTGTAATGGTAGGTGCATTTAATTTCCTATAATCTAGACATACTCTAATCTTCCCATTCTTCTTGGGTACCACCACAATAGGAGATAACCAAGTAACCTCATTAATCGGTTTGATGAACCCAATCCTCAAAAGCTTGTAAATTTCTTCCTTGACCTGTTTAGCATAGTTAGGGTTCATTCTATACCTCTTTTGAATAATTTTCTTAGCATATTTCTTTAAATTTATCATGTGCTAACAGATAGCTGGATCAAATCCTTTCATGTCCATATAATCCCAAGCAAAAATGTCCTGAAACTCTTTACACAATTTAGTAAGATCCTGCTTGAATTTTTCTTCCATACAAATACCGACCTTGATAGGTTTGGCCTCGCCTTGAAGATCCAAATTAACTTCCTGAACCTCATTCTCACCTACCCTTGCAAATCTCAGTGTATGCTCATATCTTAGTTTAGCCTGAATGATGGCTTTCTATCCTTCTACATCCAATACATTAGGATTGTCTAAGAATTTTCCACACCAATTTGCTGGTTTTTAGGTACTTCTTGCTGTGAAATTCAACGACTAGATCACTTATCCTTCTAAGAAAGTCCCAACTTTATAAGCGGCACCTCAAAGGCTCGTAGTTGCAATCAAGTGTTTTGTAGAGGTGTTTCTCTTGGGAACCATCATGCATCTCAAGATCCTTAGCTCTTTCTTGATCCTCGACAATATTTGTGCATATCTTTGATTGCAAGATTTGAGGTTGTGCTCCTTCTTGTATGCTTAGAGTCTTGAGTTACCTACTTCAACTTGGTTTAGAATTAAGTCTCAATGTTCACTTGGTAGTAGTATAATACTTTCTCAATTTCTCTCTTTCCCTCTATATATATATATATATATATATATATATATATCCTTGTCTCTCTCTCTCTCTCTCTCTCTCTCTCTCTCTCTCTCTCTCTCTCTCTCTCTCTCCCCCTTACTTCTTTCTATCGTCTCTCAATGTGGTACGATGGGAAAAATTACTCCCCATTAAGGGTCTCAGATGAAGGCTTTAATAGCCATAAGGAAGACTAATGACCTCTCCCTCTCTCTCTCATTACTTGGAGTGCTAACTCCCATCTTCTCTCCTTCATCATGATGCCCTCAAGGCATCCTGCACATCAAGCATTTGTGTGGTGATTAGGGGGCAAGGAAAGCCTCAATGTTGATTGAGAAGGTGACATTTAGCATGGCACCTGGAGATGGAGTTGACAACATATGAAAGGAGGATGGCAATAGGTGGATGGCACTTTGACGGTCAAGTAATGTTGGTTCTTTTAATAAATTCAAAGGTTTCTAACATTTGAAATCCCCCCCCATTAGTATAAACTCACATGCAAAGGGGAGCTAGGATATTACATAGATACATCCTCAATGTGTTGCTTTCCATGAGCATTGTTTGCTACAATTTTCTTCAAATGACCATGATCATCATTGCTATCATAAGTATCCATGTCAATTGCAAGCTTAGGTCTATAGCTTGTCTCATATTCACTGGATCTAACATCCTACTTACGTATATCTCTCTAATAATAGGGTCATAGCACTTATATCGCTTCTTTTTATTAGGATACATAAAAAGATGGATTTCGATACCTTTGGCTCCATCTTCCTTCTCAAATCATCAAGAACATGTACACAACATACACAACCAAATACCCTGAAGTATGTAACTATGCTCCTTTTGCCACACATTTTCTCATAAGGCGATATATGATGCATAAGTATTGTAGGTTTCATATTCATAATATGAATTGCAATGTGTACTACAATAGCCCAAAAGTCAATGGCATATGCATTTGATTCATTATGCCTCTTGAAACTTCCTTTCTGCTACACCATTTTGTTGTGGTGCATACCGACACATGACCTATCTTTTGATCCTATGACCTCTCAAGTAGTCCAAAAACTCATTAGATATATATTCACCCCCATTACTTGATCTTGGGTATTTTATGTATAATCAAAACTACTTTTCTACCATTGCTTTGAAGTCCAAAAATTTCTCAAATGCCTCTCTTTCATGCCATAGAAAGTAGAGCCAAGTCACTCGGCTAAAATGATCAATAAAAGTGATATAGAACCTGCATTTTCCACTCAATGACACATTTTGAAATTAACCCCAAATGTTTGAATGTACCATTTCCAAAGATATGTATTGATTCTCCCCCTCTTTCAAAATGGGAGTCTAGATTTTTTTTCCAAACTAGCATCCCTCACACAATGATCATAATTTGCATAGCCAAAGTGCAAAAGACCATGTTCTATCTATCTAGATTGCATTTGCTTCAATCTTTGCAAGTTTACATGCCCAATTTTGCTATGCCATATTTCCATATCTTTGTCTTGTCCATTTCTATCTCCACGCATATAGAACTTTGTATAATAGAGGTGCAAGATTCCAATGCAAACAATCTACATTTCTTTTGTCCTTTTGCAATCTATCTACTAGGTTTGCCATTTTTTAACTCCTTAATAAAGTCATCATACTTATTAGACTTTATTTGCAACCCTTTATCATCCATTTATCTAGCACAAGCAAGATACTTTGTGAACGTAGGCACATACAACACCTCTCCCATTTTATCCTTAATACCATCTCTAGTGACCAATGGAACATTGCCAATATATGTAATTTTATATAGAGTATCATCCCCAGTGGCTAGATACTCCTCACTTTGCATTTCCTACTTCTTATCAAATCATTCCTCATGATGTGTCATATCATTCATAGCTCTTGAATCCAAAAACCAATCTTCATCACTAGGTGAATGAGTCGTATTGCCAAGTATGTGCCCCATGGCAAACAAATGTCCTCCAACTAATCCACCTCTAGAGACATAACCTATATCTCCATAACCACCAACATAATGACTGTATAGAATGCTTTCACGACCTCTAGACATAGCATTTTTCTTACAATAGTATTCCTTCTTGTAATAATGACCAAATTGTCTAAAATAATGACATGCATCGTCTCCATGAGGACTAAATCATCCTCTACCTATAGAGAAGGATCTCCCCCCACCTTTAGGCATAAAATCTCCACGTCCAAAAGAGCTAGGACCAAAATAAAATGCAGCTCCACCTCTATCCCTTGAAGGACTACCACATCCTCTCTAATAATGAAACATAATATCGCTCTACTAGTGTTTTTGCCACAGTTGGATGCATTAAGCCCAATATTTATTTCTCCTATAAGAAAAAAGGAAATCAACTCCACAAAGTCAAGCATGGAACTATGACTCACAAAAGTAGAAGTCTCCAAATACTTTTATGCAAGACCAAGCCCATTTAAGGTGATTGAAACCAAGGAGGTATCATTAGCAAGTGCATTAATCAAAGCAAGATCCTTTGCAATTTTCTTGATCTCTACAACATAGTCACTAATGCTTAGATTTTGTGTTGTACCATGTATCCTTTACTTTAACTATATATTTCTTGAATTTGTATAGCTGTCATATATTTTTTGAATTATTTCCCATGCATCCTTACATGTACTTGCCTTTTTTATGTATGGAATCAAAGTCTCCAAAATGCATATAGAGATCCAATGTAATACCTACCTATTTTTACATGTCCAATCCTTATAGGTCTTCTTTTCTTCCTACGTTGGCTCCTTAGGAATTTAGACATGTGTCCTAACCTATAATGAGGTCCCAAAGACTTCTTCATAAGAAAATTCTCCATATGATAGGACCAAACACTTTAGTTTTCCTTTGTCAATGTATCCCCAATAGTCTGTGTTATTTGCATAGTCTTTGGCATTATGATTGTTGTAGTTTCAAAAAGCTCGTAATATACAATGTGCCAAATCTTTGCTTAAGAAGGTTACATCCATCAAGCATCATCTACATAGGTTCCAAGACCACAATCCATTAAATAGGCCCCCAAAAATACATGTAAATTGAAATACAATGAGTTAAGTGTCATACATGTATCTAATTGTATCCAAAACCATCAATACAACATGCCCACATGATGTACATCTGCTATCTAGCAAGAAACACTAAATATGCTCACATAGTGCTCATCTAACCCAAAAAGCATCAAAATATGGATCTTTATTTTACAAATTTTCATATTATTTTTGTAAATTCTTTTGTGAAAAAATTTATGTTGAAACAATGCTCAATACATGGTAACTTTTTCAAACATTTCTATACTTTTTCCCTTCCAAAGTGGCAACAAAAATTGCATAAAAACAACATTTTTCCTTCAAACAACCGGTTTCATGACTACAATGTGAATAGAGCTAGTTGTAATTAGTTTAGACTTTGTAACTATGAAAGGAAGTTTCAAAATATCAAGATTGGTCCATTCTAATGTGAATAGGAGTTTAAGTGGGCCAGGTTGGTGTAACGTGCCCGTCTATCGGCTATCCAAGCATGTTTTAGCGACCCATCGAGAAATGATTCTAGGTGTTGTTTCCCGGCACTCCCATGGAGTGTTTCGAGGTTTGTTGCCTAGGGCTTCCCGAGTCTGCCTCGCAATAGAATGTCCACGGCCGAACCCACTAGGATCGACCTGAAATTTGGATTCCTAGTAGACAAAGACTCCTGACAGCACCCTAGCGTTAGGGTTTGGACATCCTACTTTATGTAGAGATGCTCAATCCAAAGCAGATCCATACCACACTTGGTTCAAAGAGAATGGGAAACGAGAGGGATGCCCCGCTCAACCTCCCTGCCCATAAGGACTAGTCCCATTCCGATTCCCTAAAATGGCATGAATCGGGTTCTATTCTAATATTACCTAAAGATTGTTCGTCTATAGAACCTTGTGAGAAGCCTCCCAACTCTCTAGGACCACCCTTCTTTAGGATGGACTCGTCATGGGTCCTACCCACCCGCTTCCCTCATTGGGAGTTTCTTTAGTTACCTAATTAGGTCCTATCACATTTATGTGGGACATTTAAAAATAGCTTCCTTAATTAAGCCTTTTAAGAAATATGGTTCGTTTGCGTAACTTATGGCACTGACACAAAAACAGTTTAGTCAAGTTCTTTGGAAGTAAAGTTTATATTATCATCTTAACTGAAATACAAATTCTTGTCCAAAAGGGACGGATTCCGCAATCCGTGAGGATGCGTCTTATTTCCTCCAAGTATCCGCCCTTGCACTAGTAACAAGGCCTCGAGATTCTATCCTAAGTCACATAGATTGTTTAAGTAGGACCCAGAGGCAGGCAATTTACAGCCAGAGCCCCCCTTGGCATCCAAGTGTCCTCCTACATTCAAACTAACCCACGCAGAGACCTCTCATGGCAGGTTCGGTCCACGTTCCCATCACAGTTATTTGGAACCCCCTTGGCTAGGGTTGGCGGCCAGCTAGGGGTAGCCTGGCTTGCCCTCCTTGAATTCAACCTAATTCATTGTTCAATTTTTCCATTGTGATCTTGGGTCATTCATTCCTTTCACAGACATCGAACCTAGATGTACAATCACACACAAACAATGATAGCGAGTGCTCTCAAGACATCTGCTAAGGTGAAGTCCTCATCTTTGACGCTAGTGTCACCTTTCTTGATCATTCCTGCCTTGGCATCATTTTCCATTATTTCTCGGGGGATGGAGAAAACCCTCTGCTCGGCCTCACTACTATGTATTAGGGTAGAGAAATCACACTATAGTTTCAAATGATGGCTCCCCTGGGTTACTATCCTTTGGTCCGCCTATCTTAAGATTTTGGTCTAGGGTTTTGTTGGGTCAATTTGGTAGTTATCTTTTCCAACTTAGAACTCTATCGGGTTTTAAGTTCACCCTAGGGTCTCCTTGTACTCAAGATAACGGAAACTTGTATTTACTCTTCTTTTTTTTCCCAGACAACGTAGACCAAGTCTACTTACCATTCCTAGATAGCTACGAGCATCGAATGTAGCTTGGCGAGTAGTCATTCTCCTTATGGGTACTACATTCAGGCTTCCTTGTGTTAGTCTCAGGGTGTTTCATATTCCGAAAATGATATACTTAAGTGTGTTTTGGATTCATCGTGATTGGCTATTGGGGTAGAGACCAACGAGCGTGTTGGCTTCAAGTCAAAATATGGTCGTAAAGATGAGCCAATTCATCTTGCGACTAGGGTCCTAGGTGGGTCGAGAGCTAAACCCTGGCTTCACTTATCAGCCAGGAGCTTATTTACCAAAGTATTCCTTTCAACGAGCTCAACAATTCACGTGCGCATCCCAATCTACCTTTTTAGATGTATATCCCATTATGTGGTGCAATTGAAGCTATTCATGATGCCACGCAAGTCACAATGCAAGTCTCCCCTATGTTGTCAATGTGATGCAAGGTCCCTATTCGTAGAAATCCCTTCCATTACATTTATGAAACTCAAAAGGCATGACTTAATTACTCAAATGTGAGTGTACATGCATCCATTGACAATGCAAGCTAATTCTCTATGATTGTCTATGGAGTATAATTGACCTAGACGGAATATTTATGTACTTTGGCCATCTATGATGCATGTGCGGAAGTTAGATCTTATTTCTTGACTTATTTTCATTACACCATAGTTACCCAATTTTATTTCAACATTCCATGATTATTAAACCCCTTTTTCGGCTACCTTTCAAAATATGCAAACTATCCGATGCGAGGCATGACTTTATTTCTAATAGTGCATATGCTTAAATATTCGATTCCAATTTCTAACATGGTAGCAGTACCTAGTTTTGGGGAGCTGAGTTAGTGTTTCCACCTGACACACTGTTCGTGTTGATAGTGGCATCTTTACCTCAATCCTTCTCCCATAGTCGCGGCTTTTCCAGTTACTTGGGAGAGCTTACGCTTTGGGGCCATTTTGGAGTTGGAAGTGACATTCACTTCCTTCGAAGGACTCCTTGGTGCCGAAGTTTACTGCGCTCGCCTTGAATCTCGTAGTCTCTTGTAACGGGCCACAGGAACTTTCCCCTATAATTTTAAAAGAAAAAGAAAAAAAAATCCATTAGTTCAAATTTTTTTAACTCCCCCCCTCTCCCCGCCAACAGCACATTGGGGAGAGAGAGAGAGAGGGAGTGATGGTGCTGGGGGGCATGCAGCATCCTAGGTGGGAGCGGTGGCCATGCCACCTACCTCCTCCCCTCCCCTATATAAGGAGAGGCTTCTCCCCTTCCCAAGGAGAGAGAGACATGAAGCTTCACCATCCATACATCGCCACCTTCCCCTCGTTAGCAGTTGCATAGGGCCTTGGGCCTTCGTTGAAGGTCGTCTTCCTCCGTTCATAGTGACTACAGTTTTCCCCCCTAGGGCTCTCGGCCGTAGCCACCGCACCGTCAAGCGCAGCACACACTCCTCCCTTGGGGCTCTTTTCCTCCCCCGCCATGTTGCTGAAATGGGCCTTGGGCCATGACCATCACCACCCCCCTTTTATCACCCGTCGTGCTACTGAAATGGGCCCTAGGCCACGACCATAACCACCCCCCCTTTGATCACCCGTCCCCTAGGCCACGATCATAACCACCCCCCCTCTAATCACTAGCTGCACGGGCCCCCGTGAGAAAGAGTAAGAAGAAGGGAAGTAGAGGGAGAGAAGGAGAAGAAGAGGAGTAGGAAAGAAGTAGAGTGAAGAGAAGAAGAGGGGGAGAAGGAGAAGGAGAGAGGAAAAGAAGAAGTGAGAGTGGAGAGAAGAAGAGAAAGAGGAGGGAAGATGTGAGAGAGAAGAGAAGAAGAGGGAAAGAGAAGAGAAGAGTAGAGAGAGAAGGAGAAGGAGAGAAATAAAGGAGTGAGAGAGAGAAGAGAAGAAGAGGGAGAGAAGGAGAAGGAGAATGAGAGAAAAAGGAGTGAGGGGAGAGGACATAAGAGGGAGAGAAGGAGAAGAAAAGAAGGAGGAGTGGGAGAGAGAAGGAAGAGGGAGAGAGAGAAAAGAAGAAAAGGGAGAGAAGGAGAAGGAGAAGAAGAGAAGAAGGAGTGGGAGAGAGAAAAGAAGAAGAGGGAGAGGAGGAGGGAAGAGAAGGAGAAAAAGAGAAGCACTAGAAGAAGAGAAGAAGAAGAGAAAAAGAGGGAAGGAGGGAAGGAGGAGAAAAGAAGTGGAGAGAGAGAGAGAGAGAGAGAGAGAGAGAGAGAGAGAGAGAGAGAGAGAGAGAGAGAGAGAGAGAGAGAGAGAGAGAGAGAGAGAGAGAGAGAGAGAGAGAGAGAGAGAGAGAGAGACTGTGTGTGTGTGTGTGTGTGTGTGTGTGTGTGTGTGTGTGTGTGTGTTTGTGGGAGAGTAAGACAAAAGAAGAAGAAGAGAGAGAGGGAGAAAGAAAGAAGGGGAGGGAGTGGGAGTTGGCAAGTAACCACAACAAGTCACCCAAACCACTCCCTCAGCGAAGGACCCCATCCAGCAGTCTTTCCTACCAAACCTGTCAACCTGAAACCTGTTAAGGTCCGGACTGCCCAATCTCCGCGAGGCGAATGGCTCCCAAGAAGAAAGTCGCAGGAAGCGTAGGCACCCAAGCTACTCGTAATGTTGGAGAGGCAAGCGGAGCGACCAACCCAGCACACACAAATCAAGCCCAGGTTCTAAGCTTTAAAATCAATTAGGAATTATTTCTCGTGGAAGGGATGAAAGGATTGATGACGTGCATGGAACAAGAACGAGTCTTAGGGTTCTGTTTACTCTAAGTACTAAGATGCATGCGCGAAATAGTAGAGTTCGGAATTCGCATTAGATTTTAAGCATGAAATGATAGCTTTTACTCATATAAAATGATAAGGTTATTGCCTTAATTCACATAAAATGATAGCTTTTTAACTAGTTCAATGCATGAATAGTCATTTGGAATTCACGTTTTGCAATCATGGTTAAAAGAAACACATGAAATGTTAATTTATGTTCATGAGATGCATTTGCAATGTTATACAAAACCCTAGACTTCATATACGCAAGTCACATGTGATCCGGTGCACTGGAAATAAGTACTCATTTTGCTGGAAATAAAGAAAGATAAAAGTTGTTTAGGAGATACAACTATACTAAAATGCACAATATGCATGATGGTTAAGGTTGATTGGGAAATCCTACATAGAACCACACTAAGAAAATTGGAAGGGATCGCATGCATCTAGACTGCATCTTGAAGGTCTAAATGAAGAATCAGGTGTTGCCATGTATGTTAACTGAGCTTGGTTGGAATTAGAGATTAAAAGAACCTTGGTTGGGTTGCGAATAAGGCATGTCCGTTGCCTTGACTGACTAGCTAATGCTTGAGTTAGGGACTAAGATACCCTAAGGTAAAACCCAAGGGAAAAAGGGCAAGTATAAGTCAACTTATCAAGACCATTTGCTTGCATAATCTTGTTTGAAATTATTGGGTTCTCGCCAAGTCGCAAAAAGACCCAAGATCGGATGTTGGGAGCATCGAGGGGAAAAAAAGGAGTCACACTTTAGCAGTCGGTCGTACAAATGACCTCCGAAATGTTCGTGCTTGTACTTAGGTACATTATTTGATCTCTCTGCTCAAGGAACTAATTCAAGGAAAACACTTAATGCTTCAAGTTGAAAGCCTGGAGGGAGAGGTAGGAACAGTTATGTTCGATTGTTTGCCTGGCCCTATCCAAGGGGGTTGTTAACTGCACCGGGTATATGGACCTAACCGGCCTCGAGAGGTCTCTCCGTGGGTGCTACTTGGAGCGGGAGGACGCTTGGGTGCTAGGGGAGGCTCTGGCTATAAATCCCTTGCCTCTGGATCTTGCACAAGAGGCCGACGTGACTTGAGATGGGATCTCGAGGCCCGTATACTAGTCAATGGGCAGAACTTGGGGCAGCAATCCTGTAGATTGCTAGGATAGCCTTTGGGCATGATATTGGATGTACTCCATGATCTTTTTTATAAATAAAGAGTAGTTATTAGAGAAAAAGGAACTTTCTTGGCATTGTTTTTGTGTCAATGCCTAAGTTACGTAAAGGAACCCGTAATTAATTTGTTAAATTAAGCAAGCTGATTTTTGCATGTAAAACGTAATGTATTAGGTAATTAGATAACTAAAGAAAACTGAGGAAAGTGAAGTGGATGTGACTTAGATCCGTCCTATGGAAGGGTGGTCCCGGTTAGCTCGGAACTTTTCTCAAATGTTGAGATAATAAGACAACAAAGACCTAATGTCAGTAGATGTAGAATTTCCAGTTTATTCTATTTTAGGGGAGAGGAATGGGACTATGCCGTACGGCAGAGAGGTTGAGCTTCGCATCCCTCTCATTTTCCATTCTCCATGAACCAAGTGCAGCTTGAAACTGCTTCGTCTTTGTTGTTCCTACAAAAGGTGGTACAACTGGAGCTCGACGCTAGCTTCTCCCTCTAGAGACTTTGCTGATAGGAAAGGAAGCCTGACCTCAAGTCAATCCCAAGTGGGAACGGCTGGACACTTTCGCTTGAGGCAGACTTGGGAAGACCTAGATCACAAACCCTGTGTCATTCCCTTGAAGTGCCAGGTGGAGCCTTCTAGACACTCCTCCCGTGGGCTGCTAAGATGTGTCCCACAAGTGGACAAGCAGGCACGTTACAATTGGTATCAGAGCGAACCAACGGGATCTAAGATTTACAAGGGAACTTAATGGAGGAAAATAAAGGGGATAAGGGGATAGCCATGGGAAAGGTGAGTGGAATAGAGCCGTGTTTTGTGTTGAAAACATTTCCTTACTCACTTATGGATGCTAGGTTGCAGAGTCACGAAGCATGGAATAAATTCTTGGTGTTCCAAGTTATGTTTATGACTACAATGCATGCTTCGGAATCATCGACAAAGGCTAGGCATGATGAATATTCTAGACCGCATCTACAATCCTTCACCCCTGTACGCGGAACGGAGGTGGACAGGAGAATTAGGAATATACTACATAGAAGCCCACCGACTTGCGTACCTTCAGACAAACTTGAAGAGAATCAAGTGGATGGAGGATTTAAAGATCGTGAAGCTGTTCATCTTTGTCGAAGCTCACACAAACGCAGCCCTGCATGTTGGCGGTCGGCAAGTCAAGCAGAACAAGTATGTGTATGAAGAAGTGACTCGGGTGATCCCTGCCAAGAGAATCAAAGTGCTAGGGCGCTATGAGAAGAATGGGTATCAAAGGAAGGGATACCCCAAGCTTCCTATGACTTATCAATTCCTGAAAATCCATGATCCCACTCTATTTTATTACTCAGTTGTTGTAGCCGATTGTAACACAATCCTATTTTCCCTAAACTAATGTACTAATCAGCTTGTTCTACTTTCCCAAAATAAATGTACTCAAAGGGCTATGCCCTCATGAATGAATAAGACTTTTTACTATTGTCTATCCTGATTGTAAATGTTGGCAAAGGAGTTAAGTGATTAGGTCACTTGGCTAAAAGTTGTGCAAGTCATAATAATGTGATAGAAGGAACGAGTGATAAGTTGTTAACATAATGAATCTTATTTCCCAGGCGCAACCCCAAGTGCAGGTTCCAAGTCCAACCCTTGCACTAAGTACAACTGTGATTCAAGAGAAGAAGTTCCTTCTCAAACAAATCAAGCCACCTGAGTTCGATGGCAAGGGAAGGACTGTTCAAACTCACGCTGAGATCTGGATCGAGTCCATGGAGGACTATTTTGAGGCAGCAGGATTTGCACTTGCTAACCAAGCTATGGTCACCAAACTTAAGCTTACAGGTAAAGCAAGATTTTGGTGGAAACAGTGGTGCAGAGACCAAGCGATCTCGGAAGGGACAATCACTTGGGAGAAGCTTAAGGAAGCTGTGCGAGGGAGGTATCTGCTACCTGCCTACCGCACACAGAAGATGAACGAATTCTATGAATTGAAGCAGCTTGGACTATCCCTTAATGCATATTATTCAAAGTTTGTCTCTCTCTTAAAGTACTCGCCTCCAATGGATATGATACAACAGGTGTCAAAGTTTTGTGCTGGGTTAAATCCCCCCATAAACACCCGCTTGGAATCAATGTAGCCAATGGACCTACAAGACGCACTCATTCGAGCTACGCCAATAATACAAGAGGTGCAGACCAAGCCAAGGAACAACAGGACTTGGCCTTACAAGGATCAGAACAAGGGAATGTATAGGGCTCAGATTAAGAGAGCGCAGGGTCAGAATCAGGGACAAAGGAAGAAAGCTAGGACCAATGATGTCAACAACTTTGTTCCTACACGAGGTAATGACCGCAATCTACGATGCTTCCATTGCAATGAGCCCAGACACTTCAAGAGGCAGTGTCCCAAGCTTAGCAAGGGACATCGCCAAGGGCCATTCCAAGGAGCCACCCATGGCCAAGGAGCCACTGTCATGGCCAGAGGGACAACCTCCAGTGTTTCCAACAAGGAGCTGGGCGACAAAGAAGATCCATCCATGGACTCTAACATTGAGAGGGCAACGGTTCACACTGCTCTTCACAAGAAGGGTTCGAATCACCAATTCTCGGTGATCCAAACTCAATTGGATTATGAAGGTAAAAGCTTCAAAATCCTAATCGATTGTGGCAGTACACATTCCTTCATTTCACCGATCTGTGCAAAAAGGCTAGGGATAGCAACGATAGACGCACCTACTTTACTTGTGGAATTGGCAAATGGTCGTGAGGTCTCTTATACTAGGCAAACTGCTAAGGTGAAATTCCTATTGGGTGGGAAGCCGACTTCGATGAGATTCAGGGTAATGAACCTAGGTGTCCACAAATGTTTGCTCAAAATGGATGGCTAATACCCAATGATGCCCACATCCACTGTGGAAAGGCCAAGTCTCCTTCTGAAATTCTGAAGGGGAACTAGTTACAACTCAAGGAGAGGCTGGTAAGCCAATAATTCAGCAGGCAAAAGTAATACGGATAATAAAAGGAGTTCAAAAAGGCCTACCTGTCTATCTAATCAAATTGAATAAGCTAGATCAGAATCAGGAATCTGGGGAAGAACCTTCATGGTTAAAGGAATACGCAAATGTATTTCCTGAAGAGCTGACAGAACTTCCTCCTCAAAGGGAAGTCGACCACAAAATCAAGTTGATGCCAGGAGCTACACCAGTTGCAAAGAGGCCATATAGAATGTCCATCCCGAAAGCTATTGAACTGAAAGAGCAACTCAAGCAACTGTTAGACCAAGGCTACATCCATCCTAGCAATTCACCATGGGGAGCTCCAGTGCTATTCCAAAAGAAGAAAGATGGAACGCTTCGGCTATGCATTGACTACAGAGGATTGAATCAATCAACCATCAAAAATAAATATCCCATTCCAAGAATAGATGAATTACTCGACCATCTTCAAGGTGCGAAGATCTTCTCTAAGATAGATCTCAGATCTGGATATTATCACATAAGGATCAAGGAAGAAGATATCCCGAAGATTGCATTCAGCACACAAGGTATGGACACTTTGAATTCCTAGTGATGTCATTCGGGCTGACAAATGCTCCTACTACCTTCAACAGGTTAATGCAGGATATCTTTAGGCCCTATCTTGATGACTTTGTACTCATCTTCTTTGACAATACCCTAGTCTACTCTAAACAGGAAAAATATCATGAACCCTAGCTTTGCATTGTTCTTGAAACAATGAGAGCACACAAGCTTTATGCCAAGAAGAAGAAGTGTGCATTTTTCAAGCGACAGATTGAATATCTGGGATTCATTGTATCAGCGAAAGGAATTTTAGTAGATCATGTTTTGGAATGGCCAACACCAACTTCTATCAAAGAAATTCGTAACTTTCTTGGATTGACAGGATGATACATGATCTTCATCAAAGATTATGCTTTGATTGTAGCGCTTCTGAGACTGATTTACTAAAGAAGCAAGTAGCAATTGTATGGTCACCTGCTGAATAGACCAGCTTTGACAAGCTAAAGCAAAGCTTAGTATCAGCACACCCATCCTGAAACTTCCTGATCTTAATAAAGAGTTTGAAGTGGTAACTGATGCTAGCGCACTTGCCTTAGGATGTGTGCTTATGCAAGAAGGTCATCACATAGCATATTCTTCAAGGAAATTGAAGAGCCATGAAAGGAATTATGCTACCTATGATTTGGAGCCGTTGGTTGTCATCCATGCTCTCAAACTTTGGAGACATTACTTGCTAGGTAACAAATTTTCCTTAGTGATGGACCACAATAGTCTTAAATGGATCTTCACCCAAAATGAGCTCAACATGAGGCAACATTGATGGATCGAAGTGCTGGAAGAATATGACTTTGAAATCAAATACAGGCCTGGAAAAGAGAATGTAGTTGCCAATGCACTCAGCCGCAAGGCATTTCTAAACTCTCTTATTTTGCAAGATCCATCAACAGCAAGGTCACTAGCCACAAAGGTATCATTCTTGAGCTAGCTAGAGAAGAGGCATGTCATGACCCAGTCTATCGGAAATTGCTAAGGGAGATCCCCGTCAAGGATCAAGACCCGAAGCTTAAGATGAAGTATCAAGAATTCTCTGTCCCCAGTAGTGGACTTGTCTACTTTAGGACAAGATTATGTATCCCTACAAGCCAATCTCTCAAGCAGAAGATACTTTGGGAATCCCGTGACTCCCCTTTCTCAGGACATCCTGGCTATGCCAAGACCCTTAATGTGGTCAGGAAGAGCTATTATTGGGATAGGCTCAAAGGTGATGTTCTCAAATATGTCACAGAATGTTTGTCTTGTCAACGCATTAACGGGGAACATATCAAAATGCCTGGGAAATTGCAACCACTTGACATTTCCCAAATGAAATGGGAATTCATTAGTATGGACTTCGTTGTTGGCCTATCCCAAGTTCAGGGAGGATACAACTCTATTATAGTTGTAGTAGATATGCTCACGAAGGTTGCACATCTCATCCCTGTCAAGACAAGCTATAAATCCTCAGACATCGCAAGATTATTCATCAAGGAAATATTCAAACTGCATGGGTTACCGTGAAGAATCATTAGTGATTGTGACTCTCTCTTCACATCACACTTCTGGAGGGCTATCTTCGAGGCCATTGGGACTCAACTTTGTTTCAGTACAGCTTACCATCCCCAAACTGATGGTCAAACGGAACGAGTCAACCAAGTCATTGAAGATATGCTTAGGGCATACTGCTGTCGCAAACCCAAAAAGTGGATTCAATATTTACCACTCATTGATTTTGCCTACAATGCTTCTTACCAACAAAGTATTCAGATGACCCCTTTTCAAGCATTGTATGGGCACGATTGTCGTACTCCTTTGAGCTTCTCAGAACCAACCTTGAGGGCAGAAGCTTCATGACAAATGCTGGAAGACATGGATGATCAAATCAAATCAAATCAATAAGACATGGATGAAACGGCAAGACACATCCTTCGTTGAAGGTGATATGGTCTTCATCCACGTACGCCCTAAAAAGAGTTCACTGTCCTTGGGAGAGTACAAGAAGTTAAGTCCAAGGTATTGTGGACCTTATAAGATCACTAAGTGCCTAGGACCTAATGCTTATAGACTACTACTGCCCGCAACCCTAAAGGTTCATAATATATTCCACGTTAGCCTATTGAAAAAGTATCTACCTAATCTGAATCATGTACTTGATGATCAGCAAATTGTAATGCCTAGCTAAGAATTCCTTGAGCTATGGCCTGATAGAGTCCTAGATGTCAGGGAGAAGCATTTGAGATCAAGGACCTCGAGAGAATACCTCGTCTAGTGGAAAGATTATCCCGAAGAGGATGCCACCTAGATGGACGAAGATACTCTTAACCAATAATACCCCCAGGTACTCTCGAGATGAGGACATCTCGATTTCTCTAAGGGGGAGAGAATGTAACGGGCCATAGGAACTCTCCCCTATAATTTTAAAATAAAAAGAAAAAAAATCATTAGTTCAAATTTTTTTACTCCCCCTCTCTCTCCCCGCCGACAGCACGTCGGGGAGAGAGAGAGAGGGAGTGATGTAGCTGGGGGGCATGCAACCCCCCCAGGTGGGAGTGGTGGCCATGCTACCTACCTCCTCCCCTCCCCTATATAAGGGGAGGCATCTCCCCTCCCCAGGGAGAGAGAGATAGGAGGGTACGCCATCCATACATCGCCACCTTCCCCCGTCAGCAGTTGCGTAGGGCCTTGGGCCTCCGTTGAAGGTCGTCTTCCTCTGTCTGCAGTGACTGCAGTTTTTCCCCCGCCCCTGGGGCTCTCGGCCGTAGCCACCGCACCGTTAGGCGTAGCACACTCCTCACCTAGGGCTCTTTTCCTCCCCTGTCGTGCTGTTGAAATGGGCCCTGGGCCACAACCATAACCACCCCCCTCTAATCACCCGCCGTGCTGCTGAAATAGGCCTTGGGCCACGACCATAACCACCCCCCCTCTAGTCACCTATCATGCTGTTGAAACGGGCCATGGGCCACAACCATAACCACCCCCCCCTCTGATCACCTGCTATGATGTTGAAACGGGCCCTGGGCCATGACCATAACCACCCCCCCTCTGATCACCAGCTATGTGGGGCCCCGTGAGGAAGAGTAAGAAGAAGGGAAGTAGAGAGAGAGAATGAGAAGAAGAGGAGTAGGAAAGAAGTAGAGTGAAGAGAAGAAGAGGGGGAGAAGGAGAAGGAGAGAGGAAAAGAAGTGAGAGTGAAGAGAAGAAGAGAGAGAGGAGGGAAGAAGTGAGAGAGAAGAGAGAAGAGAGAAGAGAGAAGAGAGAAGAGAGAAGAGAAGAAGAGGGAGAGAAGGAGAAGGAGAGAAATAAATGAGTGGGAGAGAGAAGGAGAAGGAGAGAAAAAGGAGTGAGGGGAGAGGAAATAAGAGGGAGAGAAGGAGAAGAGAAGAAGAAGGAGTGGGAGAGAGAGAAAAGAAGAAGAGGGAGAGAAGGAGAAGGAGAAGAAGAGAAGAAGGAGTGGGAGAGAGAAGGAGAGTGGGAGAGAGAAAAGAAGAAGAGGGAGAGAAGGGGAAGGAGAAGAAGAGAAGAAGAAGGAGTGGGAGAGAGAAGGAGAAGTGGGAGAGAGAAAAGAGAAGAGGGAGGGAAGGAGAAGGAGGAGGGAAGAGAAGGAGAAAAAGAGAAGCAGTAGAAGAAGAGAAGAAGAGAAAGAGAGGGAAGCAGGAGAAAAGAAGTGGGATAGAGAGAGAAAGAGAGAGAGTGTGTGTGTGGGAGAGTAAGAGAAAAGAAGAAGAAGAGAGAGAGGGAGAAAGAAAGAAGGGGAGGGAGTGGGAGTTGGCAAGTAACCACAACAAGTCACCCAAACCACTCCTTCAACGAAGGACCCCATCTAGCGGTCTTTCCTACCAAACCTGTCAACCCGAAACCCGTTAAGGTCCGGACTGCCCAATCTCCGTGAGGCGAATGGCTCCCAAGAAGAAAGTCGCGGGAAGCGTAGGCGCCCAAGCTACCGGTAATGTTGGAGAGGCGAGCGGAGTGACCAATGCAACACACACGAATCAAGCCTAGGTTCTAAGCTTTAAAATTAATTAGAAATTATTTCTCGTGGAAGGGATGAAAGGATTGATTATGTGCATGGAACAAGAATGAGTCTTAGGGGTCTGTTTACTCTAAGTACTAAGATGCATGCGCGAAACGCTAGAGTTTGGAATTTGCATAAGATTTTAAGCATGAAATAATAGCTTTTACTCACATAAAATGATAAGGTTATTGCCTTACTTCACATAAAATGATAGCTTTTTAACTAGTTCAATGCATGAATAGTCATTTAGAATTCATGTTTCGCAATCATGGTTAAAAGAACATGAAATGTTAATTTATGTTCATGAGATACACTTGCAATGTTAGACAAAACCCTAGACTTCATATACCCAAGTCACATGTGATCCGGTGCATTGGAAATAAGTACTCGTTGTCGGAAATAAAGAAAGATAAAAGTCATTTAGGAGATACAACTATACTAAAATGCACAATGTGCATGATGGTTAAGGTTGATTGGGAAATCGTGCATAGAACCACTCTAAGAAAATTGGAAGGGATCGCATGCATCTAGACTGCATCTTGAAGGTCTAAATGAAGAATCAGGTGTTGCCATGTATGTTAACTGAGCTTGGTTGGAATTAGAGATTAAAAGAACCTTGGTTGGGTTGCGAATAAGGCATGTTCGTTGCCTTGACTGACTAGCTAATGCTTGAGTTAGGGACTAAGATACCCTAAAGTAAAACCCAAGGGAAAAAGGGCAAGTATAAGTCAACTTACCAAGACCATTTGTTTGCCTAATCTTGTTTGAAATTATTGGGTTCTCGCCAAGTCGCGAAAAGACCCAAGATCGGATGTTGGGAGCATCTGGGGAAAAAAAGGAGTCACACCTTAGTAGTCGGTCGTACAAACGGCCTCCAAAATGTTCATGCTTGTACTTAGGTACATTATTTGATCTCTCTGCTCAAGGAACTAATTCAAGGAAAACACTTAATGCTTCAAGTTGAAAGCCTGGAGGGAAAGGCAGGAACAGTTACCTCCGACTATCTGCCTGGCCCTATCCAAGGGGGTTGTTAACCGCACCGAGTATATGGACCTAACCCTCCACAAGAGGTCTCTCCGTGAGCGTTATTTGGAGCGGGAGGATGCTTGGGTGCCAGGGGAGGCTCTGGCTGTAAATCCCCTGCCTCCGGATCCTGCACAAGAGGCCGATGTGACTCGAGATGGGATCTCGAGTCCCGTGTACTAGTCAACAAGCAGAACTTGGAGCAGCAATCTTGTAGATTGCTGGATAGCCTTTGGGCATGATATTGGATGTACTCCATGATATTTTTTATAAATAAAGAGCAATTATTGCAGAAAAAGGAACTTGCTTGGCATTGTTTTTGTGTCAGTGCCTAAGTTACGTAAAGGAACCCATGATTAATTTGTTAAATTAAGGAAGCTGATTTTTGCATGTCAAACGTAATGTGTTAGGTAATTAGATAACTAAAGCAAACTGAGGAAAGTGCGGTGGATGTAACTTAGATCTGTCCTACAGAAGGGTGGTCCCAGTTAGCTGGGAACTTTTCTCAAATGTTGAGATAATAAGACAACGAAGACCTAGTGTTAGTAGATGTAGAATTTCTAATTTATTCTGTTTTAGGGGAAAGGAATGGGACTATGCCGTATGGTAGAGAGGTTGAGCTTCGCATCCCTCTCATTTCCCATTCTCCATGAACCAAGTGCAGCTTGAAACCGCTTTGTCTCTGTTGTTTCTATGAAAGGTGGTACAACTGGAGCTCGACGCTAGCTTCTCCCTAGAGACTTTGCTAATAGGAAAGGAACCCTGACCTCAGGTCGATCTCAAGTGGGAACGGCTGAACACTTCCGCTCGGGGCAGACTTGAAAAGACCTAGATCACAAGCCCTCTATCATTCCCTACGAGTGTCAAGCAAAGCCTTCTAGACCCTCCTCCCGATAGGCTGCTAAGACGTGTCCTGCAAGTGGACAAGCGGGCACGTTACATCTCTGGAGGCAATCGATGGAGAGGTTACGAGGCTCGTGATGGTGGGGAAGATGGTACTTGAGCCTTTGTCCAAGGAAGAGGTTTGTTCTTGAGCCTCTTCTCCCTCTCTCTCTCTCTTACTCTCCTTCACTACCTCACCCTCTTTTCTCTTTCTCACAAGATGGCAGCAAGGGAAGGGGAAGAGTAGCGTATCCGTGGTAGGGAAGGGGGAGATCTACAAAGGAAGAAGGGTAATAGGTAGGAAGGAAAGGAAGAGAGGAATCTCTAGTCTTCTCAGGGAGGGGGGTTTTATAAGGGTGAGGCGATGATAATCCGGGGTTGGGAAATGCTACGATAGGGGTTCCTTAACTACACAGGACCCCCAGACTTTTTTTCCTGCTGCCATGCGACCTTGAGAGAAAGGAAGGGATATTTGGGGGGGAGGGGGGTTTGGAGTGCCCCTCCCCCCCATCATCATCATCATCCTCATGTACCTTGACAGCTCCACACCTCGGTCCCGCCATCACCTAATCCCAGTGCCGGTGCCCACTGCGGCTCCTCTTCACCTAATAGTGCCTCCAATTGTCATGCAGATTAACTCCCTCTCCCTCCACCACACCCGATGGCATTGAGGGGGGGAGGTGAAACGTGATGAAACAATTTCTGTTTTTAAATTCGAATTAAACGAAAAAGGGAGGGGAGGGAATTTACAGTGATGGCACAGGATAGAAAAGGGGGGGTCGTTATACATCGGCGGTGGTGTGTTACAGTTAGAGGCTACATGTGTGAATGAGCATTTTGAAGCCAAGATTTAGTAATAAGCTTTAGAAAGCTTAATAAATCATTTTATGGAGACAACACAGTAGCATTTTTTTGCCATAAATTTGACAAGATCAATACTTTGGCATGTCATCAATGTGCTTTTGAGCATCTTCTTATCCTTCTTGAATCGATTGTGGAGATTTGAGCTCTCTAATCAAACAAATCAACTTCTCTTTTTTCCCCCTTTGATAAGTATTGTATAAAACCCCTACTTCTATTTCTAAGAAGGCCTTGTACTTCTTCTCACAAGCTAGTCATGTGCTTCCACTCTCAAGCAGGTCCCCCTAGTTAAGCAGGCCTTGAGCTGAAGCAGCCCCCTTGCTTCGGACATCAATAGATATACCAATTCATACCAAAAAGTAATTGTAACATTGCTATCATACATGATTTGCAACCTTCAATGGATTCCCAAATGCATACAAAGCAAGCGATAGAGTCCCAAATCCAAGCTACAATAGCTTTTCCAATTTATACACCTATTTTGAGTTGATTAGATGAGGATTTGTACTTGATTTAGTTGTGAACAACAAGATGACATTCGATATAGACATCAATTCCAATTTGATTCTTCACTCCTACTAACTGAAAAGTTTCAAGGTAGACATGTAATAGGAGGCAAATATGCACAAGATATCGAGGCTCAAATCCATCATCTTCTTCTTTATTTATCATTCTCTTCTTCTCCCATCTCTTATTTTTTACAATACTTTTAAATGTGGATAGATATCCTTTTGACTTAAAGTCACTTTACACATAGCCTCCCCTTATTTGATGCATGCATAGGCTAGTCTTGGACAAGACCATGCACATCAATGGCTTGCATAGAAAAAGGAATAGAGACAAAAAGGATAGGTTTGAAAACCATACCACATCATCAAGAAGTAGTGTAGAGCTAAGTATCATAGGACCTCCTCACAATATTCAACAACACTAGGCATAACTAGCTAGACTCACTGATGCCTCAAAGAAAGCATGGCCGTATCAACAAAACATTCAATGCATGCATTGTAGAGGCAATCACCTCCATCTAAATGCTCTAGACCTCCTCAAATTTGTGTGGATTGTAGAGGCATTGGACACAAAGCTGCCTACTATCAAGCACGTATATGCTTGTTGTACACAACCCCTTTCAAGAACAATCCATATCCACATTAGATAGTCACTCATCCTCTAAGTGATGCTCCTACCAACTGTATAGGGGAGCTTAAAAAATAAGAGGAATACTCAAAGTTGTACGTGACCTATGATGAGGAGGGCAATGTTGTTCTCATGGATTACTAGCCCATGGATTATCGACCTAGTCATGGTGTTAGAGAAAGGGAGAGGAAGAATACTAACACAATTCAAAGACCCCATTGAATAATATTGGAATTGTGGATGACTAGTAGATTTGGTGTCCTAAGGATGTGCACTAAAAGTTGAACCCCTATGAAGAGTTAATCGAATCAACAATACTTTGAATATAACACATACGTATCCTGATTGTCTTAGGTGGAAAGCCAATACGAGTAAGGCCATTGTCCCATTTGTGCCCCTCATGCTCCTCAAAGTAGAGATAATCCATGATGAGGACACAATACTAATATGTATCAACATTATCACAAGATTTCAAAGTAAAAGTGTTGGTTTCAACATTCTAAGACCATCGAGAGGAAAATTTAAGTGAAAAATATATGCCATTTCAAGGGATGTGGGTGCGGTTTTGGAAGATTTAAAGCTTGAGAATGAAGGATGAAAACTCATGTCAAGTCCATGGCATCCAAGGCAGAATTCATGTTATCTTTTAATGGCAAAAGCACAATGGAGCTCAAAGAGAGTGTTGTGGAGGAGCATAGTAGTGGTGGCTAGCACTTAAATGATATATTTTAGGCTAAAATTTTGTCAACTTGGAGTGAATCATACTACTTATCAAGTCTTTCCAGAGTATGTTGAAATCTTATGCTAGTGGACTCGATGATAGTTATAATCTTATGATAGTAGACTCAAGTCATAATCTTATGATAGTAGACACAATTATAGTTGAGTCTCTTTAGAGTATCAAATGAATTGTTTGCCTCTCAAAATGGTATAAAAAGATTGTTTCTTCCTATTTTTTCTTGCCAAGTTAACACAAAATATTGCATCCCATACATGTGGTTACAGGGGATTTGACTAAGTCCCCCAAGTCACATGTCAAAATTTTCCTTGAGTAGCCAAGAACTATATCCACCCCACTTTCTAGGATCAATGGCATGAGAAAGAAGTCCCTTCACAAGTGAGGAAAGGGGGGGGGGGGGGGGGGGGGGGGCGGTGTCTAGTAATAATCCCAAAGATTCTCAAAGTGCACTAGGAATAAATGTCCCTACAAGCCTAGAAGGAGTGTATCTCAAAAGGCCAATACTAGTTAATGGGAGGATATGGTGGATTTCCTTCAAATGGAGCTCATGTTGAGCTAGATATGGCCAGCTAGGCTATCACTACAGTATGAAATTTTTATAAATAAAACAATTGTCTTTGAAGGAATGTTTTCTCTTCTATTCATGTATGTGCATAAGTTACTTGAATGACCCTATGTTCTAATACCTTAATTAGGTAATTAGTCTTTAAATGTCTCAACTAATGTGGTAGAATAATTAGAACATTAAAGCAACCTATGTTTGAGTGTGGTGGGTGAGTGAGAAGCCGGATGTAGATTCTTGATGAGTCTATCCTATGGCTAGGTGGTCTTGATGAGTCAAGAGGCTTCTCATCCTTAGGAACAGGATTAACTAGAACCAAGCACTGACTAACTGATCTTACCAACTTAGTATAATTTTAGGGGTGAGGTGAGACTATGCCCTACAGGTAGAGGGGTCAAGGTTCTACTCTCCCTTATTTCTCACTCTCATTGAAACAAATGCAACGCTAGTCTGCTTTAGGCTAGGTTATTCACAGAAGTGACTACCCTTTCTTAATGCTAGAAAGCTACTAATAGTCCTTAGAATCATCAATTAGGGACCTCAAGTTGTGATCCTTATGGGATGAGCCAAACACTCCCCCGGCAAACTCACAGTGTCTCCTTGGTGCCATATCAAATTGAATAGTTTCATCTCCATTATAGTCTTGATAATTAAATTGTTGATGTCCATTGCTACTCCTCAAACCTATAACATAAGATCATTGTACCATCCTTGATACACCCTCCTTGACATGTAGAAATTTTCTAATTTTATTTTGATCAAGTTTCCCCTCGAAAATTCAATCTTGAAATTCCATGTGAGAAGAGGGTCTATTGGGGGAGGATAAGTTGGTGTGTAAAGGAGATTGAAGGAGGTGAGATTAAAGCTTCAAGGCATGATGAAGTCACCAAGTTGAGAAAATGGAGATAAATACTTCAAGGAGGGGAGGATGAATGATGGTAATGAGTGAGGAGGAGGGCTAAAGGAGTTGAGATTGAAACCTCAATGTATCAGGAAGTTATCACTATGTTGGTGGGAGGATGAGTGATGATTGCTGAGAGAGCCCTTTGCCAATTTAGGAACTTGTCAATTTGAGAAAATGCACGTGTCCTATATACCCCCACAATTCTTGGCTCTTTAATTACACATAGGTTCTATTTTCTCCTTTTTTTAAACCTCCTAAGAGGCTAATTCGTGCTTGTTCTTCAAGCTTTTGCCTAGTGAGCTAACAATTTAGACTAATGTGCTGTAAAATTCTACCATGATCATTTTTGTGAGCTCTACATGTCTAGCTATCAATTTCTCTTGGTTTTATCATTTACTATCTCATTTTAATATTCTTATATATTTAATATATCAAGTTAATGTATCCAATTTACATGACATATGTTAGGGATGCACTCTCAATGCCTTGATGCAACCAACTAAATTTTAAGGAAAAACTTGCACCTTGAGGTGAAAATTAGTGCCTAAATGTGAAAATCCTAGTTTTTTCCTTAAGATCATCAAATAGCATGCTCTATTCACCCACAACTTCCCAAATTCCCTATTGTGGTCCCTAGTAGACATAGTCTTGCTTTCGATGAGCTACATTGCAAATCTCATTGAATCTTGAGATCCAAAATAGAGAGATTCTCAACCTTACAATAGATTTTTAGTTTATTGCATATGAAAATGACCGACATGCTCTCAAAATATTAGGATTTCTCATCGCATTACACAAGAACATACAATTTTGATCTTGAATGGTTGTGCTTTGAGATTAATAGTAGTAACTATTTGAGTCTTACAATAGATTTTGTGTGTTTCATGTGTTTATCAATCATCATAACTTGCAATAAAAGATATCTCATTGTAATTGCTAATTTTCCCTTGGGGTTAGCCACCTCAAGGGTGGAAATAAGTCATGTTTGTCTTGAGGTCTCATCTTGGAAATGTAACACTTGTAACCCCAACTTTTTCATATATTGATTGATAAACATAGTTCATCAAGCTAGACCAAGACCTAGTTCAAGATGTCCTTGACCTCAATAAGGGTACAATTGACTACCCCAATTAATCCCTCCAAAATTAATAGCTAAGCTAAACCCTAAATCCAATTAAGATAGGGTATCACGATCGAATATCAAGAATAGAGACATATTCTCTTGAAAGCTAAACTCATGGCCTTTTATTTCTAACTCTTTGTTTTGAAATCTGTATGACTTAGATTCAACACAAAAGACTAGATGGGACCTTTACAAAGGACATCATGGACTTCTACATGAATAGCAACTAGATTTAGAGAGTGCATGAAACTCGAGGGGGAGGAGGGGCCAAGGTTACTCATGAATATATGTGTGTATCAGGTGGATTCAAAATAAGAGATTTTTAAAATAAATTTTTATATATTTTTTACATACAAAATGGTGTCATATAAAGGGGTTATTTACAGATTGAATAAAAAAGGGTTGTGCAATATGTGGATTCAAAATAAGAGATTTTTAAAATAACTTTTCACATTTTTTTTACATACAAAATGGTGTCATATAAAGGGGTTATTTACAGATTGAGTAAAAAAGGGTTGTGTTTTATTCAAGAAAATTTCATAGATAAGGGTATTTATAGATAGACCTTGAATGCACGTGATATAGAGGATATATATAGTGAACCCCCTGAGGCGTGAAATATTTTTGAAATTATGGAAGGCCCTTACCCAAACACTAACAACAACTGAAGCATTGGCACACTCACAATCTGTATTGAAGAGACTCGTACTAAGCCCTATCATAGGATATCCTCATCATCAACCTTATCATTAATATATCTATCCCTCCCCTATCAAATCTAGACCAACTCAGTCAAAAACATCACAAAACCCAAGGACCAAGGAAAGCTCGCTAATGAAGAAGAGTTAGATCAATCTAAACATGAAGGTTGCTCGATTTCCTCAAGATCCCACTCAAAATTATATGGAGCTAGGGCTCAACTAGGAGTGGCTTTGGAATCCTTAAATAAAGCAATGTTAGAGGAATTCCATATTTAAAAGGTAAACATGATTGAGGTGCAACTATGATCTTAGTAGAATAAGATGAGGAAAGGGATATTGCAACCCTCAAGGAACAAAAGGACATAGAACTAAAATAGATGAAAATATAACATGATTGCAAATTCTAACCCTACCCAAAGCCAACTTGATATGGAATTTATCGTCACCCTCAATGAAAGGGATAGATCCAATAAAAAGGTTGGTTCTTAAATTTGAATTACCATCAAATTTAAAGGCTCTCATGGAGGAACACATTTCTTGGGCATAGCAATTATCTCTTCAAAATCATGAGCTACTCCATCTATGGAGTTAAGTCCCACTGTCCACTCCATTCGTGGAGTCAAGTCCCATTTTCTACTCCAAAAAAGAGCCAACAACTAACTCAACCCCACCAATGACCTAGCCACACAAACTAGCATGAATCCATGAACATTTCCAAGGTATGGAAGAATAAGTGGAAAAGGCCATAGTTACAAGAGATCAAGAAATCAAGGAAGCTAAAGATCTTTGCACACAACTCCAAGAGGACAAATGTCTAAGATAGAGCGTAGGATGCCCAAGAGATGTCGGAAGGAAAAAGGCCAACTAGTCTAGCTTCAAGAATCATGAGGGAGCCAAGAAGTTGTATACCCATCAAAGTTTCACTAAAGAGTTCAAGTCCTAATCACATATAAAGAATACCGATGATTCAACTTCTTGCATGGGTGGTTCTCCCTTTTTTGCATATTTGAATAATAAGTGCCTTAAAATCATTCTTCTTTAGTGCATGCATGTTCACAGTGAGTTATGGATTTTACTGGGGCAAAGAGTTAATGAGAATGTTGATAGTTTTTTATTGTCAATTATATATGCATGGCTAAAACCACAAGCAAGTAATTCCATGAAATATACAATTAATTTATGGATGTCTATGTGATTTGCAATGTATACATTCCCATCAAAATGATTCCTAGTTTTGTTGATTATTGATTATATTGATTGTAAGCTAATAAGTTCACAACTATAATCTCAGTGTGGTGGAAAATGATTTAATTTATAATTATTCTATCTTGACTTTGTTTTAGCTTATCTATAGAAGTGTGATGGAACTTGTTTACCTAGCTAAGATATTTATTTAGAGAGTTTACTTAGCAAACAACTTTAAGACTATTATCTTTCTAAAGGTTGTGGGCATGTTAACCCTTTGATTCAATAAGGCATGCTGACCAGGATTAGCCTTAGAGATTTACCCTTACTTCAAATGTTTGTATTCTCTCTAGGAGTTAAATATTGAAACAAGATAGAAAAATGAAAGCCACTGTGTGAAGATCACACTTTGTGCAAAAAATGGTTACAAAAGGGCTTGTTTTGGGCAAGAGATCAATACAAACTTAATGCATAGAGGAGACCCCTCCCTATGCATGGGGAGAAGATTATATCCAATTTGTATCATTCTCTACTTTTCTTTTTTTGTCTTGAGTCTAAAATAGTCTCTCTCTTTGTGTGTGTGTGTGTGTGTGTGTGTGTGTGTGTGTGTGTGTGTGTGTGTGTGTGTGTGTGTGTGTGTGTGTGTGTGTGTGTGTGTGTGTGTGTGTGTGTGTGTGTGTGTGTGTGTGTGTGTGTGTGTGTGTGTGTGTGTGTGTGTGTGTGTGTGTGTGTGTGTGTGTGTGTGTGTGTGTGTGTGTGTGTGTGTGTGTGTGTGTGTGTGTGTGTGTGTGTGTGTAAATTCATCACTACACATCTTGCATTTGATCTATGCACTAGTGGTATTAGATCTTAGCTACATTCCAAGCTTCCATTTTCTTAATATCATATTTAAAGTTGGGATCCTTGCAATTATTAAGTTGTATGATCCATACCGTGACATAGCTATATCACTATCATGAAGAGCTTGTCAAAAAGCCTCAAAAGCCATAGTTTCAAGTTCTAATTTTCTCTCTTTCTTGTCTTCCATCTCATTCACACGGTGCCTTTTTCAAATGACAACCTTCTTCAAGAAGAGAGTAAGATTTAAATTAATCTTAAATATTAAAAGTGTGCTTTAAAATTAAATTTAAACTAAAGATTTAAAGTGTAAAAGAACAAAATTACTTCATCTCTCGCTTACTTATGGGCATTCTAATGTGTGTTTGATTGCATAACCTCTTTCTTCAAGGAGAGTTTAAGATTACAATTAAGGTTACATCTTGACAATGCATTAAAACTTCAAACTTTTAAAATACTTGATTTATTGGTCTCTCACTTATGGATAACCTAATATGTAGTCGAGTGTAGATAACGAAGTCTAAATATCAATTAACATCATGCTGCATGTGATCAATCTAAAATCTTCTCAAAAACCACTTTTCAAGGTAAGGCATCCTTCTTTGTGTATAGAATTTGAATCTTGTATTAAAATTTTCTATTTTTTCTAAAGTTATTATTAGATAAAGGCATCCTATTAGTCCAATTCTATGGTTTATATAGAAATATACTTTATGGCCATTTTTAGGTACTAATTTGATCTAAGTTTAATAAGTTTTGGAAGATAATAAAATGTTGCAGAATACAAAAAGATCTACAAGTTCTATTTGATGCATATTTTTCTAATTCTTAGTGATTTTGAGACATTTTAAACCCAAGGTGCCTGTATGCTCAAATTTATTTTCAGTAACTAGAAAATTAGGTCCATCGGTCGAGACTACTAGATTCAACGTCACACTAGCTAAGGGAATGAAGGTGAAACCATTCGGCATGCTAAAGAATTGGCTAGTGAAGATCGCAAGAGTCCAATTCTCTATTGACTTTATAGTCATGAAGGAAGTGGACTATGACATCTTACTAGGTTGACCTTAGATGCGCAACTCAAGAGTCATAGAAGACTAGGGCAATGGTCTCATCTTCCTAGGCAATTGAACAGAGATTGTAAGGGTAGAGATGGACACCCGAAAGATCATGCCGGCTGACCTAGGTGCCATCTCCACCATGCTAAATGGCAACAAAATCTAGATTAGGAAATTCTATAGGCCCTTAACCAAGTATATCATGTGTCATCCTGAGGATGAGTGAAACTACCTTTAGGATCCAAGTTAATGCACTTATACTTAGAATTAGATGCACATTAGAAGTGTACATTTTCTAGAACACTTTGCTACACTAACACTTTAGTTATGACCTTTGATCGAAAACCATAAGAAAGCTATATGTATTCAAAGTAAACCTTTCATCTTGTTTCAGACTCAGCCAACTTTTCGTACTCCTTATCTACCTCTAGAGTGCATACATAGTATATGGTGAGTTAGCCTCTAGCTTTAAAATTTATAAGCTTAAAACTATATTATAACTAATACAATTATAAGAAATTTTTTACTAACATAGCTTTAGCTTACAATTACTAAAAGATTTATTACAATATTAATCTCCCTTTAAAGTTTAATCTATGCATGTCATCAGTTCAAAAGCTTAGTTAGACTAATCAATATTGTGCATCTTATGTACTGAAGGATAGTCAATTTTACTTTTATTCGTACCTTCATTTTGAGCATATTTCTATGGATTTTATCATTAGTTTGCTTTCCACTTCTTCTCATCTCAATATTACTTGGACTACAGTGGACTATAGTCATGTTAACTATGGTTTTCCTAAAGTTGCCATTTTTTAGCATGATTCTCACTTTTGTAATTATGTTTGGATCACTATCTTTTCCAACTTTGGAACTAAATTCAATTTTAGTTCAATTTTTCATTATGAAAGTGATGGAAAACCATCACTAATCTTGATCTGACACTATTTCTCATCTTGGTATTCAGGATAAACATATACCATTGCTTCAATTTTCTTAAGGAAACAAAATATATCATGCAACTCATATAGGCTTAAAGATGCACCAAATGTTGATCAACTAAAGTACTATGCTATTGATGTTGAAATGCATGGTAGAGATAAACCTCCTATTGGTGAAGATCCTTGCCTTGTAAGCTTGCTAAAGTGGAGCCCATTTTTCATGCTATTATAGCATTGAATATGCTACAATGGGATAATGATCTAGAGCTTGCTACTAAATGATAATTCTCTCTTTGTTTAGGAACAAAGATGAAAAAGTTATATATATATATATATATATATATATATATATATATATATATATATATATATATATATATATATATATATATCTCTCTCTCTCTCTCTCTCTCTCTCTCTCTCTCTCTCTCTCTCTCTCTCTCTCTCTCTCTCTCTCTCTCTCTCTCTCTCTCTCTCTCTCTCTCTCTCTCTCTCTCTCTCTCTCTCTCTCTCTCTCTCTCTCTCTCTCTCTCTCTCTCTCTCTCTCTCTCTCTCTCTCTTGCAATGTGAAGAGATCTAAAGAAAGTTCATGAGCATGAAGAGGAGAGGATAAAAGTGTATGAGTAGATAGAGAGTGAGAATAAACAAGATAGAGGGTAGAAGATTTGAAGGCTCCAAGGTAGGTCAAAATTATAAAAAAGAAGATTAAGTGCTAAGAGGGTACCTAATGATGTCATAAAAGATAATTAATTATGCAAGATCTAGATGTGCACATGTTGCCCATTCGATACCATATTGGAATTTTAGGTATACATACATGTTCATGAGCTTCACAACATAGCTATGGCAGATGATACCTTAAAGTTCTCATAATTGTGTATGAGAGAGAATGTGTGTGTGGAGATGAAAATGAGAGAGAAAAATAGACAAGCTAGATGCAAAGTAGAATTGTATTCATGTTGATAGATCAAAGAATTGTTTGTTAGAATGAGAATGAGTCTCTTATATAGGCATAGACAAGTTGCTTGATTACATCATCAGTGATATCATAGTCACAAGTTCCAATTATTGCTCTCAAATGGGTCCAAATGGACATCATTTGCATGTTACAAAAGTGAATTAAGTATTGTTGTCCTTCTATTACTAAAAATAAATAAGCTAATGAATAGCTTATAAGCTTCAATGCCAAGAATATAATGTAAAATTATTGAATCTCTCATGTCAAATGGTAAGGAAAGTTGTGATTTCACTTTAGCAAAAAATTTAAAGAATGGATATATTTTAGGGTCATGCTTACTTTGGTAGGCCCTTGGAATTAAGTTGCCTTTCTTCAAGAAAATAAACCATTAAAGTTATTTTTGTAATTTTTCATTTTCTCTTTTAAGAAAATTCCAATGTACAACTATCTTACTTACTCTTGAGTTTAGGACATGAATAGACTCTTATATTTTTAGGAGTTCAAACCTTCCAATGACTCAAGCTATCTCTGATGTAGTAGTGAACTTGTACTCTAGCTTTGGAAGATCTATGCACTCTCCTCTCACTCCCCATGAAAGTAAGAAAGTAATGAAGTTCATGAGGCTTCAATAGACTCACCTACTTACCTCTCTCCCATGTTGTAGTCAAAAAAACGAGAGTGATTTTTCAATTGTCTCATGATCCAAGTGATGCCCTTCAAGATGCTGCCTCATCTTCTTCCAAGTGCAAGAAATTAGTGCTCCAAGCTAAGAGAAGAAAATATAAAAGAAGAAGAAGAAGAACTAAAAGAAGAGGATAGAGAAGAGTTTCTCCCTTTTTTCCACCAAATTAGAGAGGATTTACATGAGCATGTTAGAGGTATTTTTCAATAAGTCCTATTAATGAGGCCTTGTATGCTAATTGATAGGTGTGGAAGGTGCTTAAATGCTCTTTATCCCTCCTAAAAACAAACTTATAGAAAAAAAATTTGTAGTATGGAGCAACAACAAGTCATACCTTGATGGATAGTCACCTTGCAGTTAAGCATGCTTTGGTAATGCCTTTACTCAAATAGGTGACCTCTCTGAAAGTTTTTTCTTCAAGAACCTCACATGTAACCAATGGTGCCAATGAAGCCTTCATAGCCAAGAATGCCAAGATTGAGGTTGGGTGACCATATGCTTTTTCTAACAAAACAAAGTTAAGCTTTCTTATTTTTTCATTTTTCTTAAGCCAAAAAGGGTTTCTTGTCCTATTCTTTTTCTAGTCGAAAAGGCTGGCCATCCTAAATAATGCTTCAACATCTCCAAATATGACCTTCCTACCATCATCGATGATATAAGTTGTAAACCCTAAAAGTGAAAACCCCCTGTCCCCAACTAATATTCAAAGGAGAGTAGCATACCATATAGATACATTTCAAGTAGCAAAGGAAGCCTTGATTTTGGTTGTTAGGGAGAGAGGAGTTGCAATTGTTAACTCTTCTATGATGATACTCTTTCCATCCATTGCTCCATACCTTGCCCTTCTACTCCAACTTTACTCTATTACTCTCATATCTAAGAATCCTCCCTCTAATCCTTTCCAATACCTATCCGTCACCATCTCCCAACCAATCTCATTACAATATGATGGCACCAAAAAGTGGAAGAAGAATAGCTATAATGGAGCAAGCCCCAATAATGTTGAAACTAGAGAAAGTAATTGTAGCCACAAGTGTAGTCGTTGTTCCACCTCCACTGCTAGTTAACTAGGTGACTATATATCAATTATTCTTTGCTAAGAATTAATCGAGTTAGAGATCTATGTAAACTCAAAAGAATACCTTTTTTCTGCTAGAGCTTGAGATGCAAAAATCATAGCACCTAATCAATTCATAACCATGGAAATGTATTTATATATGTATTGAATTCACTGGATTTGCTTCAAGTTTGTCCGAATATAAGTGAGGCGATCTATGTTGATGAAGCAATACATGCCATTATGCATGTAATGGCTCTCACAGTATAGTGGAGATGGATTATGGATCTAATCTAAGTGTTACATAAATTGATCTCTCGAATCAAATCTAGAGAGTGCATGGTTCAAGTAAGCATAGCTCCAAAAACTAGAAAGCACTACCAAGCCTCATCATTCTAGAAAAAATTCCATCGCTCATTAATGGTAAAATATTTCACAAGAGAATTGTCTTTGCAAAAAATCCTCCTAAGTCTATAAGTATAATTTATTTTGCTCTGATACCACATGTGATGTGCTTATCTAATGAACTCTTGATAGCATGATTTTGGTAGTCCATCAAGGGATATATCTAGGTGACTCCAATAGAACTCCCAAGGAATATATGAGCTTTGTGGCCTAGGATCACTCAAGTCTACCACCTCATCCTGTAAGGTGCATGCCCATCGGTTGTCCAGGCACACTTTTTTAGCAGTCCATCGAGAAACAAATCTAATCGTCACCACCCAGCACTCCTAGGGAATGTTTCAGGGTTTGTCACCTAAGGTTTCCCAAGTCCGTCTCACAACGGAACGTTCACGACCGAACCCACTAGGATCGACCTGAAATCTAGGTTCCTAGTTGTCAAGGTCTTCTGACAGCATTCTAGCATTGGGTTTTGGACATCCCACTTTACATAGAGATACCCAATCCGAAGCAGATCCATACCACATTTGGTTCAAAGAGAATGGGAAACGAGAGGGATGCGCGCTCAACCTCTCTACCTGTAGGGCATAGTCCCAATCCGGTCCCCTAAAACGACATGAATCGGGATTCTATCCCGACAATTTCTAAGGTCAAAGACGGTAAACCTTGTGAGAAGCCTCCCAGTGCTTTGGGACCACCCTGCTGTAGAACGGACTTGTCGGGGGTTCCACCCACCCACTTCCCTCAATAGCTTTAGTTTTCTAATTAGGTCCTACGACATTTATGTGTGACACTTAAAGTCAACTCCATTAATTAAGCCTTTTAGGGAACATGGTTCATTCACATAACTTATAGCGCAGACATGAAAACAAAGCAAGCAATCTATTGACAAACAAGTTCAAACAAGATCCTTAACTTATCTTCAAGTTAATCTTTGTCTCCCACCCATACAGGAGAAATTATGTATTCCTTCTATCCAACAAAAGTATTCCTTATGCCCTGCAGAAGTAACTGGTCCAAATCACATGGCACCACAAATTCAATCCTTTATCTAGAATAGGATCTCTCAACATGCCCAGACGTTGGGGGCCACTGAGGTCTTCACTCCATTCTAGACCTAGCAAGGGGTTTCCAGAGCTCCACCTGACCCACAAGTTGTCTAGGAGCGAAATATCATTCCTATGGTTGGCCTTTTCACCACTCAACCTTCGGCCCATGAATTGAGCAGTGCCCGCGGTGCAATCATGGAGGTGATCCACCTGTGCAATATATCCTTCCTTAATTAAATCCTTCAAGAATCCAGCACAACAAGGCATTCAGCCCTAATGTCAATTTCTAGGAAGCATTCCTTTATCCCCATGGCAACTTGTCATCACAAACCCTTGCCATGCATTTAGCATAAATCACAAGCACTTGGAACAATCATCCAAACAACAGATTGACAACTAGTTGAATGTAAAAGCATTTAGGATGTTGTTTGATAAACCAACAAAAAAACCAATTGTATTCTTCACAAACAATGCAAGAATAGTTGCGATAATATTTCCATCGCATATCTGCTCTTTCCCTTGGGATCAAAGAGCGATTCTATGTAAAGTTTACTTAACTCTTGTATGCATAATTTTTAATGTCATGATTATGCCATCCATAACCCCTAACCAATTCTTCCTTGTAATTGCTCTATCAACGAATAAGCCATATCCAACTAGGTGTAAATAACCTTCCTTAATACATACGCTTTGCAAGCTCGATCTTTTGACTACGTGAGATAAAATGTATCCCTTCCAATGACCTATACTCGTGTATCATAGTATGGGGCCTAGCATATCTCATACGAGAATCAAAACAAGCATCTATCAATTTGAAAATACATTACTTAGGACCGGAACCACAATTGGATTGACGGTGATGCCTTCATCTGAAGCTTCATTGTTGGTTATGGGATTGCCATCCGTACGTGACATTCTTTACTTGGGGGCCATTGTTCGCAAGTAGACTCAAGAGATTAAGAAGGCGGAATAGATTTGAGATGGGAGAGTGTACGAGAAGATGGTTAAGTTGAGGATCGAGATAGAGGGAATTGAGCTAACTCTCTCCCTTGCAACCTCTTGGGGTGACTCTTCTCTCTCTCTCTCTCTCTCTCTCTCTCTCTCTCTCTCTCTCTCTCTCTCTCTCTCTCTCTCTCTCTCTCTCTCTCTCAATCTCTTGGAGAGGTATCCTTCTCTCTACCTCTCTCGCAACCTCTTGGGGTCTCCTTGTGCTTCTTGTGCCTCCCCATGCCTCATATTTATAGTGGATTAGAGAAGAGGGCTTGTGGCTGAGAAGTGGAGCTCTTTGTGGAGGGGGATTTTAGAAAGATCACATTGGCTCCGAAAGGGGGGTAAAACCTCAAGGCACTTGCCCCAAGACACTTGGTTAGAAAGCTCTTAGTTCACTCCTTCTTCTTTTCTTTGTTCAAAGTGTTGTTTTTTGTATGTAGACTGCAATCGCGGCGCGCACGATTTCGCAAATCCCTCTCTTTATTTTTTTCTTTTTATAAAATCTCCAAAACTAACTAAAACATCACTTGTCTTTTTTTTTTAATGACATCCAATTCTAGAAATCTCCATATCTTTTTAGGATAATATCTATAATATCTAAAATATACTAGTTTTGCCCAAAATCTAATATTTTTGGACCATCCAAACTATGCACATTAATACTAGTGATTAATATAGCTTATAAGTCTCGTTCACATTGTAACTTCCGTGAAGGATGGCTACGATCCTTGTCAATACGAGAAAATATTGAATTTATGACTCTCAAATTTTTAACATATATTTTTAATTAAATAAAAATCCTTAATTATTAATGTTAGTTAGTTTTTTTCATTTTGTTATTTTTTTTTAAAAAAAGTTAGTTTTTAGTTCACTTATTAATTGACTAATTAACTTTCAAACTAACCAACTAACTTTTATTGTGTGGAAATATTACATCCTCCTTCCCTTAGAGAAATCGAGATGTCCTCATCTCGAGAGAAACTGAGGGTATCATTATGGAACCTGTGGGTTATGGGCCCATCACACTTCCGTTGCGCTACTTTAATTACTCATAGGCGCATCAGTCTTTTGAAACAACAACCTATTGTATCTGATATATCAGAGTCTTGATTACAATAGAAAAGTTATTGTAGTTACATCTCATGAATATCTTCTAGGTTTTTCCTAAGTATCAGATAATTTCTTGGTAGGTTCTAGATCACTTGAGCTTATACAACTTCATTTCTTGTAAGCTCATTCTCTTCCAATTCTGTTGGGACAATTGACGTAGTTATGTCCAATGTTGTGGCACTCGGAGCATCAGTGTTTAGGGTGCTTTGGACATTCCCTTTTGAAATGACCTAGCTCCCTGCAATAGAAATATCGCGGAACTTTATCACTTGTGGTCACAAGATTCTTGGTTGTCCTTGGTAGGATTTTCTTCTTTAGACCAAATTGTCCTAGGATCCTTTTAGTAGATTGGAGTGGTCGTTTATCTCAGAAACTATGTTCCGAGATTGTCCTCTTCTTAGTTCAAGACGACTGAGCTCCATGGAAAATTGGCTTTGCTTGTAATACTAAAGAATATTTCCAACTTTTGACATTCTGGTAAGACCCAATCTATATTAGTTGAAAAGGAACGACTAAATAAAAATTCATTGCAATTGATAACTATCATTCCTTGCCAATGTATCTCTAATCATTTGCAAGTTCTAGGCTCCAATAGATGCAACTCATATGATGCAAATTAACTATAGATATAAGAGTAGGATTTATTGGGGTATTCTCAATACCAAATGTATTACATTTTTGAAAGATATCTAGGGTTTCTAATCATCTTGAAGAGGTGTTGTAGGTTCCAGGTCTTTGTCTTCATCTAATTCCTTTATATATCCAAAGACTGCACTTGTGTAGCTTCGTTTTCTTGGAGGTCTAATGTCTTTCGGAATTAAGTCAGGGCAATCTACTTGGACATGCCCTAGCTCATTGCAATGGAGCATTGATGGTAGGGACATCTCCTACGGATGTGCCCTATCTTCCGCACGTGTGGCATCTATTTCCTTGATCTCAGGAAACACCTTTGTCACAATTTCCCGATCCAAGTTCTTGGATGATTGGATTCACTCAAAGTAATGCATCTTGCAAGTCCGTTGGATGCATTGCTTCAAGACAATGGTTCAGAGGAGTGTTAAGGCCATGGCAAAACTTGGATACTTGCTGTACAATATCCATAGGTGGCACATATTTTAGTAGGATTGCAAACTTTAAGTAGTAAGCTTTCAAGGTTGATTCTAGCTGCTTGAGCTTGAAAATTTCATTCATCCTCAAAGTCTGGTAGGTTGGCGGAAGGTATCGTCCGCGTACAACATCTTTTAGCTAAGCCCAAGTGACAACGACTTCAAAAATATCTTGATCCTTGCACCATTGCTTCCACCATAGCTGATCCTACCAACTAGCTTGAATTTGGCTATCATTGCTTGATTGGTAGAAACAGTTCTCGAAGCATAGAAATAATCATCCATCGACTCAATCCATATCTCTGCCTCTGTTGTGATGACTATTCCTTCTCCATCAAACTCGAGTGCCTTAATTTGCTTGAGAATAAATTTCTTCTCTTGCATGTCAACATTTGTGGGTGCAGGAGGTGCCTAACAATCAAGCCATACCATTCAGGTTATTATGTTTAGGATATGTCTATGAATCATACATTAATCAATCACGCATCATTACGAACTTTGCCTCTAATACCAACTTTAAGGTGCCCATCCATCGGCTATCCAAGCATGCTTTTAGCGGTCCATTGAGAAACAAATCTAAGCGTCGCTACCCGGCACTCCCAAGGAATGTTCCGTGTTTTGTCGCCTAGGGTTTCCCAATTCCGCCTCGCAATGGAACATTCATGGCCGAACCCACTAGGATCAACCTAAAATCTGGGTTCCTAGTTGTCAAGGTCTCCTGATATAAGCATATCCATACAGAACTTGGTTTAAAGAGAATGGGAAACGAGAGGGATGCTTGCTCAACCTCTCTCTGCCTATAGGGAATAGTCCCATTCCGGTCCCCTAAAATAGCATTAATCCGAATTTTATCCTAACAATTTATAAGGTCAAAGACGGTAAACCTTGTGAGAAGCCTCCCAGTTCTCTGGGACCACCCTGCCATAGGACGGACCTGTCAGGGGTTCCACCCACCCACTTCCCTCAATAGCTTTAGTTTTCTAATTAGGTCCTACCACATTTATGTGTGACACTTAAAGTCAGCCTCATTAATTAAGCCTTTTAGGGAACATGGTTCGTTCACATAACTTATAGCACAGACACAAAAACAGAGCAAGCAATCTATTGACAAATAACTTCGTTAACTTATCTTCAAGTTAATCTTTGTCTCCCTCCCATACATGAGAAATTATGTATCCCTTCTGTCCAACAGAAGTATTCCTTCTGCCCTGCAGAAGTAACTGGTCCAAATCACATGGCACCACAAATTCAATCTTTTATCTAGAATAGGATCTCCCAACATGCCCAGGCGCTGGGGACCACAGAGGTCTTCACTCCATTCTAGACCTAGCAAGGGGTGTCCATAGCTCCATCTAACCCACAAGTTGTCTAGAAAACATCATTCCTGTGGTTGGCCTTTTCACCACTCGACCTTCGGCCCATGAATTGAGCAATGCCCTCTCGAGTTAATCCGCGGTGCGATCATGGAGGTGATCCACCCGTGCAATATATCTTTCCTTAATTAAATCCTTCAAGAATCCAGCACAACAAGGCATTCAGCCCTAATGTCAATTTCTAGAAAGCTTTCATTTATCCCCATGGCAACTTGTCATCACAGACCCTTGCCATGCATTTAGCATAAATCACAAGCACTTGGAACAATAATTCAAACAACAAATTGACAATTAGTTGAATGTAAAAGCATTTAGGATGTTTGATCAACCAACAAAAAAACCAATTGTATTCTTCACAAACAATGCAAGAATAGTTGCGATAATATTTCCATCGCATATATGCTCATCCCCTCGGGATCAAAGAGCAATTCTATGTAAAATTTACTTAACTCTTGTATGCACACTTTTTAATGTCATGATTATGCCATCCGTAACCCCTAACCAATTCTTCCTTGTAATTGCTCTATCAACGAATAAGCCATATGCAACTAGGTGTAATTAACCTTCCTTAATAAATGCACTTTGTAAGCTCGATCTTTTGACTACGTGAGATAAAATTTATCCCTTCCAATGACCTATACTCGTGCATCATAGTATGGGGCCTAACGTATCTCATATGAGGATCAAAATAAGCATCTATCAATTTGAAACTACATTACTTACAACCGGAACCGCAATTGGATTGACGATGATGCCTTCGTCTGAAACTTCATTGTTGGTTATGGGATTACCATCCGTACGTGACATTCTTCGCTTGGGGGCCATCGTCCGCAAGTAGACTCAAGAGATTAAGAAGGCGGAATAGATTCGAGATGGGAGAGTGTAAGAGAAGATGGTTGAGTCAAAGATCGAGATAGAAGGAATTGAGCTAACTCTCTCCCTTGCAGCCTCTCGCAATGACTCTTCTCTCTCTCTCTCTCTCTCTCTCTCTCTCTCTCTCTCTCTCTCTCTCTCTCTCTCTCTCTCTCTCTCTCTCTCTCTCTCTCTCTCTCTCTCTCTCTCTCTCTCTCTCTCTCTCTCTCAAGCTCTCCCTCACAATCTCTTGGAGGGGTATCCTTCTCTCTACCTCTCTCTCACAGCCTCTTGGGGTCTCCCTTCTTGTGCCTACCCATGCCTCATATTTATAGTGGATTAGAAAAGAGGGCTTGTGGCTGAGAAGTGGAGCTCTTTGTGGAGGGGGATCTTGGAAAGATCAGTGATCTGATGCTCAGATCATAAATCTGATGGTTCCATTGGCTCCGAAAGGGGGGTAATATCCCAAGACACTTGCCCCAAGACACTTGGTTAGAAAGCTCTTAGTTCACTCCTTTTCTCTGTTCGAAGTGTTGTTTTCTGTCTGTGGACTGTGATCACGGCGCACACGATTTTGCAAATCCCTCTCTTTATTTTTTTTATTCATAAAATCTCCAAAACTAACTAAAACATCACTTGTCTTTTCTTTTAAATGGCATCGAGTTCTAGAAATCTCCATATCTTTTTAGGATAATATCTATAATATCTAAAATATATTAGTTTTTCCCAAAATCTAATATTTTTGGACCATCCAAACTATACACATTAATACTAGTAATTAATATAGCTCATAAGTCTCGTTCACGTTGTAACTTTCGTGAAGGGTGGCTATGATCCTTGTCAATATGAGAAAAATATCGGATTTACGACTCTCAATTTTTTAACATATATTTTTAATTAAATAAAAATCCTTAATTATTAACTTTAGTTATTTTTTTCTTTAATTATTTTTTTTAAGTTATCCTTTAGTTAGTAATCTTACTAACTTATTAATTGACTAACTAACTTTCAAACTAACCAACTAACTTTTATTGTGTGGAAATATTACACATCCCCACAAGGATCAACTTATAAAAGGATTCCTAATTGACTTCTAAGGTCTCCTACCAAATTTCTAGCATTGGACTTGGTTCAAAGAGAGTGAGAAACAAGGGGAAGTTATGCACATCAATCCCTCTACTCATAGTCTAAAGTCTCACTCCAATCCCCACTTGGGGAACACTCATAAATATATAAGTATATCATGTGAATTCAGAATAAGGGATTTTTCAAATACCATTTTTATTTTTATTTTAACATATAGAGGAGGTGCCATAAAAAAGGATTAGTTATGGATTAATTAGAAAAGAGTTGTATTTTATTCAAGGGAAAATCACACATAATGATATATATATATATATATATATATATATATATATATATATATATATATATATATATATATATATATATATATATACGTAGGCCATGAATGCACCTATATAGAAAATACATATAGAGTGAACTCCTCAAGGGTCCCCTAAAATGACACCAAATTGGGTTCTAGGATGATGCTCTAGGACAATCCAATGTTAAGCTTTTCCTAAAATTTTATAATCTAATACTTTGTGGGGAATCTCTAAAGTAACAAAGACATATATATATATATATATATATATATATATATATCGTAGGCCATGAATGCACCTATATAGAAAATACATATAGAGTGAACTCCTCAAGGGTCCCCTAAAATGACACCAAATTGGGTTCTAGGATGATGCTCTAGGACAATCCAATGTTAAGCTTTTCCTAAAATTTTATAATCTAATACTTTGTGGGGAATCTCTAAAGTAACAAAGACTACCCTTTCAATAAACACCGCCCTTTCATAGGGTGAATCCTTCTAGGATTCAACCACCTACTTTCCTCAAAGGCATGGTCTTAGTTTTCTAATTAATCCTAATGTATTTACATTTAACATATACAAACTTCTTTAATCAACCTATTAGAATATGTTCCTTCCCTTAATATTAGCACAAATTCAAATACACGTGAAAACAACCTTTGAGAAAGCATGAATATTTTATTTCAAGAGAAATGTGTGCAATCACTACTTATTTACTCAACTTTTTTCAACTTGTAAATAGTGTTCCATCCTAATACACCAAGGAATTATGGGCAAATACCCTTGGCTCCTTTGTGTCTCTTAGCTAACTAAGTCCCTATGGAGATAGCTCTTATATCTAGAGCCTATCCTAGCATCCAGAGTGGATAATCAACTCCTTCTTGATGAAGAGCATAGTGGTTGGCCTTGATGGAGGTCAAACATGCTCCTCAAAATCAAGTTGTGCAAACATAGCATGACTTAGAATACACAAACAATCAAATAATCCATTGCAATATATATAGTACTCTACATACATACTAGGCTCCATCATGGAAGGGGGATGCTTCTTATGGAAATTCCCTCCTAGAAACCTATTTTATGTCCATCTACTCAAATTTGAGGTATCTGTATGGATTCCCAAATCAATTAGTTAAGCTATATTTTGATCCTTCTATCAATATTCACTACCATCAACTACTATTATAATGAAGAATCGCATCACTTAGATACTATGAGAGCACCTAGGATTTGTGGTTGGGTGGAACTCTGTTTGTTTGCATGATCTCTCATTAATTTTTTGTGCTTCTTGTTTTGGGAGTCTATCACACAGACAAACTTCTTAAACAAATGCTCCTTACTTAGCTCCTTCATCCTTGTAGCACTCCTTAACTCCTACTATCTTCAAAGGGAGCTTAACAATGGCAATAATAATATTTTGGTGTAGCAGGGAAATTGCCAAATGGCAAGTGAATGAAGAAAGATTGGAGTTGTAGGCATTACCACACTTGTAGTTTTATTGAGAACTAAAAAGTATTGCTCCCTGCACATGTCCTGAAAACTATGTTTGCATATAGATCATCACCATACAAAAAAGTTGTGGATAAACCTATGTGGGTGGGGGTTTTGGATAAATAAAAAATATAATTACAATGAGTCTATACAAATAATCTCAACATAAAGTTGGGGACCAAGAGTTTTGTTTATGCAAAAAAAGGGCAAGTAAGAGGTGAACGACAACACAGAGAGGAATAATAACCATATGTGTCAAGCCTAGAGACAAAAAAGCTATGTGTAGATCTTTTTCAAGATTTAGGGTTTTCTTTAAATAAAAAAGAGAGTAGCTAAGATAATCATGGCATTACTGAGAGTGATGAGGACTACATGTCCCAACTTGAGAGCCATAGCAAAAGTTTGAAGGTAGTTATTTAAGAGCTTGATGTAGCTCCCTTATAGTCAATGCAGCCAGATGTATGAACTTATGTACTCTTGCATCACGTGCCAATATCTTTGTGAATATATAGTACAAGTGTTTGCATGGCATGTACTTTCTTCCTCGCTCAACTCAAATTTGGAAGTCCATACAAGGACATGATGAGAACCTTGAAATGACCACCTTATATGTCTCTCCCCTTCCTTGGCTACCTTGAAAAATATAAATACACTCCACATGCTCATATATACTAATCACTTTTTTGCTATATACAACACATTCCATTTGAGTGGCAGAGTTCATTCTTGCACACGTTTCTTCTATCATAACCTTTGTCAAAACCACTCGTCTCATATCCAAATTGTCTACATGAGCAGGCCTTGCTCTCCCAGTAGCCCATGTTTAGACTTCAATCCTCCTTCCTTAAGATCTTGTATTTCTTATGTTGTTAAATCAGTGCCCCTTGCAACTGGACATTCTTGATGAGACCTCCCAAGACTCTTCAACAATGTTGGATGGATTCCACGAATGATCTACGTTGCTCCCATAAAACCATACCATTTGCCTCCTAGAATCATGCGCATTGACTTTTCCCCAAAAGCTTAGATCGAAGACATGAGTGAAAGAAACCCTACCGTTTTGATCAATTAGCTTATTGCACTTTTTTCCTTTGTCCTCAAGGTACCCTTGACATTTCACTTCATTGCCAACATTGGTTCCATGACTCACCCACATTGTTGTATGAACATCTTCCTCAATGATGGGGGAGAGCCCTACCCTTTCAATGCTTCTTTTACACATGCTAGCCAGTACATACCCATACTCTGGTTGATGGGAATCATTGTCCCCCCCTATTGCACACTTCATATTTGCTCTATGTTTTCTCCATACGATTCTTGCATCCCCATCTTGAAAACCTCCTATTTGGCATGTGCAACTCCTCCATAACATCATTGGTAAGATTGATCATGGTTGTTGAAGCAAATTTTTTTTTTATGGATATTCTTTTTTTGAGACTTTTAGCTCCAAGCCCACTTCAAATATGTTAGTCCTTCAAAAAGGCCACATATATTGCACTCTGCAAAATAATTCCATTGTCAAATCAAAGGTGTATGCATTGTATATACTAACATGTTTCCCTCTATCCATGAGAGCTAGCCAACTCCATGGGGATAGACTCTGAAATATTTGCACATGGAACAAGGTATTTATCATCAATCACTGTTAAGGGCATGCATGAAGAGATTTGAAGTGTTAAAAAGATAGTAAAAGCAATTAGGTGAAGAAGTACAAAAAGATCTACTACCAAAGAATTGCTACATCAATAAAATAACAAAATAAATACAAAGTGTGAGAATATTCAAGCTGGTATAAAGTTCTTTGTTACCTCAATCATATATTCACCCCAGTACAACTCTTACATGCCACCATATAAGCCAGGTTTCTAGCATTTGTAATTTTGAAATATCTACATGACCATCTTTCAACTAACTCCTCAGATATTGTAACTCAAAATCAAGAGGTGCTCCAAACTCTAAGGGGCATTTTTCCAAAGTCTATACTTTAATTTGTACTTTACTTGATTGTGAGAGGGAATTCACTTTTTTGTGTGGTATTGAAGACTTTGGTCCAAATGGAAGGAACACAATCTTATTTCTCTAGAGTAATCTTGTTGGGATCACCATTGAACATAGCTCTCATTGTAAGCCACTTGACCTAAACATCATGAGCAGACACCATAAACCCTTTGATGTTTTCTTTCTCATAGGCTTCCTTGACCCTATGAAGTAGTTCCCAAAACAAATTCTAGGCCTATGTGTCCTCCACCTTGAAATCCCCAACTGTCATTGCTTGTAGCTCTTGTATATGTGGATTGTAAACATGACAAGTCATAGTGTTCCAATACTTCATTCTTTTCACAAAAACAAAACACTAATTCCATGGCTACAAAGAGAATGCACACAATATGCACACTCAAATTCTCTCTTCTTATTTTTCATTGCATGAACCAATTACATATATAAAGGAGGAGATGCTCCATCAATGATCCCTCACACTTCCATGTGTGTCCCCATGTGACACCATACAATCCACACTTTACATGTGTGCACCTATGTGGCACGTTTCACTCCACATCTCTCATCTACATTCATGCACCATACAATATTAAGCACATAAGAGTGCTTTCACATATACACACTTGCAAACACCGCAAAGCTTACATTCTCAACAAATAGGACACAACAAGAGGTGCATGATAACATTGTCTCCAAGTGGAACAAAAACTAGCAATTGGTGAATCAAGAGTTTGAAAAGGAGTTAGCATCCTAAGTAGAAAAATATTTTATGTTTGGGAGGGAAACACATGACAGCAGCATGGATGCATAGCATTGAGGAGCTATAGCCTATACAGAAATAACAAGGCAAGACATGTGAGAATGAAATCACATTTCATTTTTCCAAAGCCCAAGGATGAGTTGATTTTAACTACAATGTGGCAATGATTCAACTTTTTAAGTCCATGTTTTTATTTCAATGGCATGCCATTGTTGTCACAACTTTGATCTAATTTATGTTTCTCATTGGGCTAACTAGATGTAATTACAAATTAGTAGGTTGAAGGAAGTTGCAGTTGTTGTTACAAACCTCAAGGAGTACTTGTACCATACAAGTACCTTTTGTTCATGTGATAAACAAGATTTCATCTATATATTCACAAAAGAAGAGAAAAAATCTATTCAGAAATCTTGGGCTTTGGAGGCAAGTATGAGTAGAAGAGTGCGGTATGCTCTTAGCCACTCCATCCTCGAAAGCATGGTTTATGTAGTGAGTCACAAAATTTTGTTTTTTCATTTGTGTCTTTGATAAATTTTACTTTAAATATATTCCTCCTCTGTTTGATTTATGGTAAATAAAGTTTCACTTCCAATGGTCTCCAATGGTCATTCTATGAGTGCTTTCTACCTTCTAGATAGTAGCATGTGGTATTTTCTTTGAAAAACTATGTTTGTCTAATCCTTTGAAATAGCCACTCACACATGACTCACTCAACACTTTTTGCTTGCCAAATGGGCATATTTGAATAGAAGTTGAGATAATAGATTCTAGGGTTAGCTTCTATGTAGAATAAGTTAGGGATTTGATGTTTAGATAGTGAATATGACTCTATAGAAGTTTTCTTGAATCTTTGGACACAAGATGAGGGATGAAGAATAGGTGAAATTTTGGGATTGATGAGAAGGATTAGAGTACATATTTGATGAGTTCCAATTTTAGATGATTAAGTTTGCAAGAGTGGATCTCTAGTGTGGGATAGAGGATTTGGCCCAATAATGTCATAGTGAGTGGATAGAAAGCATGGAAAAGAATGATTTTATGAATCGACATGAAAGCTTGGAGAGGATAAATGTTGGGAAGATCACAATGGAACTCAAAATGAATTGTCATTTTGCAATCTCTCTCTCTCTCTCTCTCTCTCTCTCTCTCTCTCTCTCTCTCTCATATGCCCCTTGTCATAGACAATAATTCTCATGCATAGGATAATTGATGATGATACATAGTGTCTCTATTTTATGACCGAGTTTCGAATGTTAGATACATTATTTTTTGTGATCTATAAATATTATGCATTCAAGAATTGATGTTTACATCCCTTTGAGTTTGGGAGAGGGTGTGTACATCATGTCTCTATTATGACAGAGTTTTTAAGTGTTAAATACACCCTTTTTTTATGATAGGCATATTATAAATATAAACAAGTAAGTCAAAAAATATTAAAGTTGAATTTATTTAATAAAAATTATTTTTTTTACAAGGGCTAAATATGATGGTAAGGTCTTAGACCAAAGACATGAGTATCAATCTTGGTATATAATCATTAACTATAAACTATTTGTTAATATATATAGCTTGGTTACTAAGACTTGACACCTAGATGGGATGAAGTGTGAAATATCAATATAATCATTCAATGGATCACTAGATCCTTATCTCAATTTCTGCTCTATATTTTCAATATATTTTAGAATTTAGGTATCATTTTTTGCAAAATATTTAAGGTATATCACTAAATTATTATTAAATTTTAGGTATCATTTAGGATCTATTGCTAAAGTCTTATATATGTTTAACTCCTCGTGTCATTTTATACTAAACATCTCATATTTATGATAACACTCATGAAATTTGTTCACATTAAGTGCCTTAGATTTGCGATGTAACCTCCCATGGCAAACAAGTGGCATGAAATTGAAAGTTGCCACTCGTTATGGGAGATTAATGTCAAATATTGAAGGTGCAAGTAACACTATATTAGATAATTTGGAAAATTTCCATGCACTTTAAGAATCCCCAATACCTTATTATTTGATCATATGGTCAAATCTTTTTGTCTTACTTAAATGTAGAGCCTATCCTAAATGCTAAATTGTCAACATGCCACTGTTATTCTGGGTATCAAAGTTTTCAATAACTCAGTGCATTTGCTATGATCATCTCCTGGTGGCCCACCTTCTCTAGGTACTTAGCAAGATTACATTGTCATATTATCTATCTCATTCCCCCTTTTCCGAAGTCACTAGCTCCTCCAAGTTATGGATGCTACCGTATTTCAACTAGTTGAAGATGCACATCTTAGTGGCTAAGCCGTACTTGTATTCTTCCTTTGAGAATCATGCTACCCTACCATTTGGGTTCCTATCACCACACAATAGCCCACAATGAGTTCTCTTTGAAGGACATTTCTTACATAAAAGGTAAAGTGATTAGAAAGAAGTACTATCAAATGGTGAAATGTATAAACCAGGAAATAAAATTTCCATATTAGTCAATCCATACATTCCATGCAAGAGCTTCATGGAGAATTGTTACTAAAAGAAGAAGGAAATTCAATTCATCCTTTTCTTTTGAAGTTCAACTCTTATTTTGATTTTTCATTCACCTTTTGCTTTACCCCCTCTCCCTTGGAAATGATGAAAATCCTTCCTAAGATTGTGGAAATAAAGGTGTAAGGCCTACAATGCATCCTTGGTGTGCCTCACTATTTCAAGAGCCAGTCATAAAAGGTTGAGTTATACTCTAATGTTGCATGAAAATCCGTATCAATGGTTGATTTCTTGTCATTGCTAATGCCCTAAATGAAGTTGGGGTCGCATATGTTTGGTCATACTCAGAAGTCTTGATGGCATGTTGTCGTTTTGCATTAGTCATGATTTGATAACCCTCTTTTTCCCATTGAATGCATAGAGTATACCACTTACATAGGAAATTGGACTCAGATGATTCAACTAATCATTGAAGCTCAGCAAGTTCACATGGTGGCATAGGAATTTTGCTCTTTTTAAAGAATGTGATTAAGCATTGGCTTAAGGATTGTTCTCTTGAAATTTCATTAGCAACCAACTCTTCTGCAATGGTGGAGGTCTTTATGAAGATGAATTCATATTCTTCCCAAGAACACGGCAAGAAACATACCTCATTAGCTATGTGCTCATAAAGTAGGCCTAGGTCAAGCATTCATAACTTCTAGCAAACAATGTGAAAGTTGAGTCTAGTCATCAAATGCACATTACTAAGTCATCTCATGTGTCCATGGTCATGTTGAAAGCCACTTCAAGAATGAATCGTCGTTTCTGCAACGGTTTAAGGCCTACTAGTAGCTTTGGTTTAATTGGACTAGACAGGTTGGTACATGGTGTTTCTACTTTGGGATTCTTGTCGAGTTTGGTGAGCATGGTTTGAGAAGTTGATTGGGTTTGAATTTTGGTTGACCCTTTGTCATGGGATTGTGTAGTGGTAATCACATCAAAGTTTTTAGGTGGGGGCTCATTGATGATCGGTTGCTCCATTGAAGATTGGTTGAGCTTTTGGTCAATACACCATTGGAGCACTCATGGATTGAGAACCCTTCCTCTTGGATTTTCTCTTACCCTATTTTGATTTACGTTTTTGGGCATTACTTTTTGAAGCCTGAGATTGAGGGACATACATATCACTTGTGAATTTTGGTAGCCACACCAAGGTGTTACCTTCATAGTAACCTTGGTCATGTAATAGAGCTTTTGGAACCCAGCTCAACCTAGTCACCAATGTACCATAAGAGCACCAACTCCTCCATTTAGGTCTAGATGTGAGGCATGAAAACTATGATTGTTTGATCTGTAGATTTGGATGGTGTTTCTAGATGCTGGGGGGACTTTAGGTGTACATTGTGGTATACTACCCCCTCCTTAGGGTTGATACTAGGGTCAACTACCGGTGGCACTGCAGGCTTTTGGGTGGTTGTGATGCCCTTTTTGAAAGCCATTGCTATTCTAACATTACCTATGGCAAGGTGGATGCACTGCAAGTCGTAGTCAACATTACAGTGAACTTACTTTTTGAACACGCAACCCCACTGTGATTCCTTGCCAACACACTTTGTTTGTTAGGTAGCACATAAAAGTTGATGGGGGTAGGCTCTTAGTCTCAATAGAAACCATTAGTTTTCCTTTCCCCAATAGTGGATAGGACTTCCCCCCAAATGGGCTCAATTTTACATTGATTGGTTGCAATTGGAGATTAACCAATAGTGGTCCAGTGATCATACATTAAGATATTTGAGTTATCTCCCTCATCAATTAGCGTGTCAAAGGTGTATGTCAATCTCACTGTTATATGCAAGTAGGATGGTGGTACTACTTCCTCATCCTCATCCTCATCCTCTATTTCAATGATGATTATTAGCAACTCTCACATACATTGGTGGTTCTATCATTGGAGGTTCATGGAGAGAATGTGAGAAAGGATAATACTTTTTTAAACAACTTACGTTGAAAAATCCTATATCTACCCCCTCTAAGATTTCGAGTTCTACATTGTCTGTTCTATTAATGTTGTGAATGTTGAAAGATCCCAATCCCCTAAATTTTATATTTTTATTGTGTCCCTTAATAGAGTACAGCAAGACTAGATCTATTTGCTTGAACTCTTGTTGTTTGGCGTGCTTGTCAAACCAACTCTTGTGTCGTACCTTCTCATAGATTAGGGTATGGGTTGCAATGACACAAGTCTCAGATAGATGTTCTAGCTAATGATTTGTCCATGCTTCTTTGCCTTCCCATCTCTCCTGGATTGTTATTCTCAAGCTTGGAACAAAGAATTCCACAATTAGAATTACTTAAGTTTCATAGGTCAATTTTAACGAGGTTTTTCCTATGGCCATTTTGTAGGAGATGCCCATAAAGCTACCATGAGCTTGTTGTCCTAGTCTCATCACTATGTGAAGCAAACACTACCTTTGTTAGGACATTCACTAAGATATTGTTCGTGGATTTAGCTGATCCCTTAGCTTAAGGATAAAACATTGAGGATTTTTTGTGGATTATCAAGAAGATGGATAACAAATGAGCAATCACTTCATTGATGAAGTGTGTGCCTTGGTCAAACCAACTCTATGGGACAACCGAATCGTGAGCTTACTTGCTCCTAAAGGAACTTGACTATGGTCCTAGTGTCATTTTTGTGAGTTGCTCGAGCTTTCGCCCACTTGGTGAGATAGTCTATTGCAACAATGATGTATCTAGCTTGTGAGTATTATGTTGCAAGGCTGATTGGACCAATGAAGTCAATTCTCCATTTCTCAAATGGTTGGCATACAATCATTGGGGTCAACTCCATTTTGTCCTTATGATTAGGAACTTTGGTTCATTGGCACTCATCACAATGCTTCATAAACTTAGCTGCATCACGGAATAGCATAGGCCACCACAGTTGACACTGGAGCACCTTGCATGATGTGGTGTCTCTATTAAAATGTTCTCCAACAATCCCACCATGTGCTTCCATGAGCACATCATGCATTTCATATTTGCAGACACATCCAATAGGGTTGGATCTTCAAAATTAGTCTCTTTAACCTAACTTTCTCTATGGATCATTCATGCAATCCATTCTCTAGGATGTGGACTTTATCATCTACCCATACAATGTGAGATATGCTCTAAAACAAGTCTTCTTCACTGGACATTCTAAAAGATGTGCATATCGGTAGGTCATTAATGATGCCCTATCCAGTCACTTCACATATGGGTATGCAAGACATATGATCTACCATATAGTGCTATTTTCCTACTACTACATAGAGAAGTCAATTTTCAAAATCAAAAGTAACCATCGAGAAAAGCATCATGTTGCTGCATAGGGTTTGCTCACAGGATAAAGCAATGCTTGATGATCCATGAAGAAGGTAAATGGTATCACTAGAAGATAATGTCTAAACTTCTTTACAACAAACACCATGGCTAACCCTTCCATCTCTACTAAGGAATAGTTCATTTCAATATGAGTGAGTTGTCTATTAGCAAATCTCATCGGTGGATTATCATGGTTATGCTCACCAAGTTGGCACAACACTATCCCCATGGAAACTTTGATGCATCAATGTGCAAATAGAAGGTAATGGACCAATTTGAGGCTCTTAAGATTGGAGCTAAAGTAAGAGCCTATTTATGCCTTTCATAGGCTTTTTGACATTCTTCAGTCCACTTGAATACTATCAGTAGCTTATACAAAGGTCTAGCCATCAATGCACAGTTCAGCGCAAACCATTGGTACTACACTATGTGGCTTAAGAAGCATTGAACTCCTTGAAGTTGGTTAGAGGGAGAATATCTACAATTACCTTGACTTTCGAGGATTCTGTGGTGGCTATCCCATTCCTTGACACAACATGTCCTAAAATACAACCATGCTTCACCTAGAATTGGCACTTTAAGGGGTATTAATAGCCTACGCGATTATCATAAATATATGTATGTATCATGTGGGTTCAACATAAGGGATTTTAAAATTACAATTTCCCATTAAGTGGTAAATTCCATCTTGTGCCTATCTTTCGAATGGACTTGCATTTGGTTATAGCATGAGAAGCTATCCAAGAAACTTTAGGATTCCTTTCTTGCCACTCTCTCTAGCATGTGCTCAGTGTATGGTAATGGGTAGTTGTCTCTATTTGTAGCAATGTTGACCTTTCTATAGTTCATGCACACTCGAATCTTTCCATCCTTTTTCATGACTATTACTATGGGTGATACCTAGTCCGTGCACTCTATCTCGTAAACAAATCCTGCATTCAAACACCACTATTCGATAACCCTTCTTAAACGTTGTGAAGTGCTTGGGTAAATCTTAGGGTTTCTTTTGTCAGTCAACTTGTGAAGACTTCAATTGTTTCCTTCTCTCTTTATTTAGCCTCTTATGCCTTACATGGATTGGGAAGTCCCCCTTAGTGTGTTTGGTCCTAGGTGGTCGAGGAATTTCGGCATTGCTATCATAGCTTACCTTTGACTCAGAGTTTTACTCACAATTCTCACTCAAAGAGGCTATCTCCCATGGTAGTCATAGCTCTAAGGCTAACTCCACTCCAAATAATGTTGTGGCGATATAGGCTGGACGAATCCTGCTTGCTCATAATCTACTACCTCTAGGTATTCTAGCCAAGTTTGGTTGCAATCTACCTTGACAACTCCTTCATTCTCTCTAAAAGTGTTTACCACTCGAGGTTTAGAGTCTTCTCTAATTTGCGCGATCACTCTTCTATCTGTGTCATATTCTATGGTCTCCACTTCCTTTTTGCTTCCCTCGCTATAATAGAATATCAATCTTTGTACTCATCATCGGAATCCTCATACCTAGACTATGCATTGTTTTTAGGATTCTTGTCCTCAAGTTTTTTCTCACTTGTAATGAGAGCCATAACAAGTTTTAAGTCATGCACCTTCGTCCATCGCCACTCCTTACTCTCGATGAGATCCTTGAGAAGCTTTAGGTTTACAATAGGGTTGCTAGCTAGCTCACTTGACAAGTACTTGAGGATTCTATGGAGTTCCAATTTGTTAGTTGGAACATGATACATGATTGGTGTCGGTTGGCTTTCTTATGGAAGCCTAGCCATCATGCATAGAGGCACTGTGGGTAGGTTAGAAGTTGTGGCTTTGTTGGGTTTACTAGCTAAATCCGTAGCTTGCTTCATATTATTCTCATCATCTGAGAATGGCAGATCAATGGTTGTTAACACATGCATCCAATCGTATGCATCCTCAAGACAAGGAATGTACTTACTTAGAGGTCCATAAACACTTTTGGCCTTTGAGCCACCCTTCGGCATGGTAGAGATGGAATCTAGGTCAATTGGTGAGGTTTTCCAAGTGTTCATCTCTACTTAGATTTCTTCTTATCTATTGCCTAAGAATATCAAGCCATTACCCCAATCCTCTATCACTTGGGCATTCCTCATCCAAGGTCTACCTAGCAAGATATCATTATCCACTCCCTTCATGACTATGAAGTTCACTGAGAATTGAATTCCCACTATCTTCAAAGGCCATTCCTTCAGGACTCCGAAGGGTCTAACCTTCATCCCATTTGCTAGAGGGACAGTGAACCGTATAGTTTCTATCAGTGGGTTTCCCTAAGCTTGCAGGATTGCATGGCTAAGTAAACTAACTCTTGCTCTCTTGTGTCTACTATCCCCTTTCGTGTTGTATCTCCTAGGGCAATGATAGGTAAAACTACATGCATCTTAGTGCCTTCTCAAAAGGCATTCGCTTGTGGGGACTTAAACATTGGGTTTAGCATTAGTCTTGTCTGTGCATCACAGCGTCATGGTCTAGCAAGTCTTACAATTCATGTCTATCAGTTCGTTCTACCTATTACTTCAACACTTGACACAGTGCAAGATTTTGCCTAAACAATTCTCCCAATGGCAATGTTATAGGAATTGATGTAAGTATGGTGAGAAAATTGCTAACTATCTTTTCCTCCTCTCCTTCATGGTCTTACTACCACAATGCTCTTGTTCAATTCATCTATTCATGGCATCCATGTTCTACCTATGTGGCTATGCATGTGGTGATGTTGCCTCTCCTACTCTCAAGTATGTGGGAGAGACTAGTAGGATCATGGTTGAGAGTTCATTTATCTCATCCCCAATGATAGGCTCAGCATCTTGCAATTTGAGCTTGTGCTTCTTCTATCTATTCTTTGACCTTATCCACTGCCTTTAGTTTCTAGTTGGGGTCAAGGTACTTTCCAACCTTAGCACTTCCCTTCTCCCTCATCTTAGAAGTAGATGTTTTTGCTTCTGCATCAATAACCTACTTTCCCTTTGTTGAAGTGGTAGCTCTCTATTTTGAGCATTATTTTTTGCATCAATCCTCTATCTTCTCCTTTGTCGGCTCTTCTTCCCTCCTATAGAGGTTGCATCTAGGTTGTTAGGTTCAAGTAATGAAATACCGACCTGCTTCATTTGGGCTCATGTCATCATATTTATGGGGATGGGTATGGCATTATTGTTTGGTAATGAAATATTGGCCTACTTCATTTGAGCTCTTGTCATGATATTTTTGGGAATGAGTGTGGCATGATTGTCAAGTGATTAAGCAACATAGATGGCACAATTGCCAAACTAATGGAGGGTTTTTGCCTAGGGCAATTGGCGAATAGGTATGTGACTCTGCATTCGGGACACCTCAAGTCAGTCTTATCTCTATTTTCTTACTCCTTTTCAGGGCAATAGGATGAGATATACCCTGGATGGCCACACATCCAACATATTATGGGTTCATAAATATGACCTCCTCCTAGGCCTCTACCTCTCCCTCTGTCTAAAGCCATGATCGACATAGGCCTAAAGTCCATCGATATGGGATTACCCTCCTCGTCATAAGAGACATAAGGGATCGCATATGATTCTTCCTCCAATGGATCCTCTACAAAGTGCACTAGAGTATCACTTGGTAGATGGGTTATTGTGGGTCCCAATAGTCTAGGGATTCCTATTGGGTTGATGTCGATCCTTCGAGCAATTGGGTTGATGTCAATTCTTCTAGCAACTAACTTTGAATCATTTGTGGGTAGAGCCAAAGGGGCTCTTCTTCCAAAGTTAGGCTGACTAACTCCTCGATAGTATGGCTAAGCATAGGGTTGCTAGAATGGAAACCATCTTGGCAATTTGTAGTGCATAGCATCATGCTCAAATATTTTGCAGTTGGCACAAGGCCGAGACCTACAATTGAGATACTCACATGGCAGCTAGTTTTCTCCACAATGCACATACTGGATGTGAGGTCACACACTGGCCTTCGCAATGACTCTTGTAGTCTAGTCGGCTCTAACTTTAGATTAGCTATCGCTTGGGTCCAGTCAACATTCTTTCCTTTATCTTGCTCGCTAGGGTCTGATCGTTTGCTAAGTGCTGCAGTCAACTCGAGTCTCTACCAGGAGTAAGCGACCAATGGTCAATAATTTCAATCACTCCTAACTATTAGGTTAAAGTTCTCATAGCAATCAGCTCTATGGTCACATCTACACATCAAAGTTCCAACCTGGATTTCCGGGCAACTAGATGTTGGCCTTAACAGGTCCTAGAGTGGTCAAAATGGTCAAAAACTATGTTCTAAAACAACCCATCCAAGTCCCAAGTTTGCCTACTTGAGTCCCAAATGACTCGGCTATCTGAATGGGTTGTGTGACTATTCGAGTAGTCAAACTCAGACTTGGATGAGGGGTACTCGTTTGAGCGTCCGAGTCGTCTATTCAAGGCCCAAGAGTGGTCTAAGTCCGAGTGGGATTGGTTCGAGTGTCCGAGTCTGAGCGGGACTATGGTGACTCGGCCATCTGAGTCCGAGTGGACTTAAGTTACTCGTATGTCTAAGTTTAGGGGATGATTTAGACATCTGAGTCCTTGGGACATCATCAGAGTAGCAAGCAAAACACGTTGAATGACACAAAATTGATTGAAACCATTGCGTGCACCACTTATTGTTGCACCCAAGGTTCTAACTTCATGCAATAAACATCAAGGGGAAGACTCTGAGCATACCTAATGACACCACTGATTGCTATTGTTGTTACCCTCTTGACTTATGGCTCTCTTTCTCTTCTCTCAATAGCTCTTTCTCTCAATCTCTCAGTGTTCAAATGAGCTCTCTCTTCCCCCTTTCTCAACTTTGGTTTCTCTCTTTTTCTTCTCTATCCTTATTATTTCTGGAATATTCAAAATCGTTTTTCCTTCTTTCTCTGTTCCCTTGTTTTCTAGTTGTTACACAGACTTATCTTTTCCCTCTTTTTTTTCTTATTTCCCAAACCTTAATGCATCCTACTAATGTAAAACCACATACAACTAATCTAATTAATGCTCATAAATCTTTCAGCACCTAAACTAGTAAAGGAGATCAAACACCCTCGAACTCCCTCTCTTCCTACACCTAAATCAAGCATCGTTTTGAAGACGAACTCCTACTCCATTGCTCGATTTGGAGCAACTCAAGCTTGAATCCATTGGTCCCAACAATGAAAGAAAAATGTTAGCACTCTCAAGAGCACACTGCCAAGACCCACGGACTGCTTATTGCTTCAAGTGTTTCAAGCCGAGAGTTATGGCTGCCTCTCACATAGTCGTGCACACTCTATCACATAGAAGTGTAGTGAGCTTACCTTTGAATCCAATCGAGTTGCATCCTCCCACGAATCCACCGGTAGCTCCACGGTCCAAGATGCACTTTCAAGCAAGCTCCAAGATTCAAAGTAATATCCACATGTGTGAGAAAAGAGAAGAGAAGAAGATGAAGATGAAGATGAAGAGAGAAGAAGAAGAGCTTCTCCAAGGTCCCTCACTCTCTCACTCCCCCTCTCTTCCTCTCTCATACACAAAAATGAAGCAAGAAGTTAAAAACAAGAAGAGAGCAAGTTTGGACACACACTAAGAATGGCTTCTTCATTCACTTTTTGACTTTTATGTATGCCCTACCTCCTCCTTGGGTGGCCATCCCCTTTTTAGTTGGACCTTTATCTATTCCTCAACTCTTTTTCCTCCTCCATTCCGATTAGCATGGCCTTAACCCGTGCCTCTTATTCTTTACAACTTGCACGGGAGTGAACCCGATGCTCTTTTACAAGATAAATTACAATGCACCTAGTGCTCTTTTTGCAAAAATATTAAGGTGCACTTGTTCTTGTGCACCTCCCTCTTGAAAGAGATGCAGGAGACGCGGGAGAGAAGAGCGCACACAATGTCGATGCTGTCAACAATGTTATGACAGCCTTAATGCACTTTCATATATATATGAATAAAGAATCTAGGCAGTCACTGTACACGGGCAGGCCCAAGGGCCTTTTATCCCAACAACCTCCCACTAAAAGGCTAATGGGCCAAGGAGTGAAAAAACAAAAAAAATGAAAAGAGACAGGGTGAGGAATCATGACATCTCACCCAACACCCAATCGGAAAGCGAGCTGTGCAATAAGTGGCAGGAACCTCCTCACAAGAAGAGTCAAGCATCCCTGAGTCCGTGACATCCAGGAGATAAGAGATCCCATAATTCTAGACAATTGAGTAATCCACCACAACTCATGAGTGCAAGGTTGTACATCATCATCATTAGAGTAGCGCAAAGCATCAACATGGCGCATACAAGACAACGAAGAGCATCCAAACTCTCCAGAGTCAATCAACTGAAAGAGGGCCAACATCCTCAACACAAGTCAGATGGGGTCTCAAGACAGTATGCGGCCTCAGTGAAGTGGAAGACTAATGTACGGCTATAGAATCATCCATAAAGTGCACTGAACACGCATCAAGAGGCCTAAGAGGTGTATGCATCTCATAAAAGACAGCATGATGGCTGCATAGAACCTGCTGGGCATCCAAATCCCAAAACCTGTAAGCCATAAATTCACCATCTCCATAACCAAGGAGAAGACATCTACGGGACATAGACTCATGTGGCATACTGAGAGTGGCCTGGCAGCCAAATATCCTCAAGTAATCATAGGAGGGCGGCATGCCACTCCATGCCTCATGGGGCGTAATACCATCCAAGGTCAAGCACGGTGTCCTGTTAACCAAATAGATTGTTGTTATAAGGGCCTCAGCCCAAAAGCCATAAGAGAACCAAGTTGTGGTAAGCATAGAAGCAACCTTTGCCTATAAGGTCAGGCACATGCCATGAGCAATCCCACAATACCGTGGGCACAAGAAATCAATGTCATACTGCTGACAAGAGATCCGAAAGTTGGGAGAGAGAGCATGACTCTCATAATCCATCTGCAAGCACCTAGCCCTGCTACCAACAGAATCCATAAACCTGTCAAGCATAACTGCAGCATCCTCAATCTGCACCAAGGGAAAATCCCGAACACGGTGGGTAGCATGATCAACAAAGGTCACAAAGTCCGATGCTCCACCAAGTGACTGGGAAGGCATAGATCCATATACTGCACAATGGACAAGATCTAGAGAAGCATGCCTCGTACGATCGCCATAAGCCAAGGGGGCTCTACAAGGACCAAGAGTACAATCAAGGCAAGCATCAAAATATGTAAGTGACATAGGAGGCAGCAATGAGTCTGAACGAGACAATATCTCCATCTCTCTGTGTCGTGCATATGGCCTAGGCAATAATGCCATAACAATGCATGTGGTATTTGGATAACTGCAACCATAGAATCTTCCACATGAGAGACATGCACTGGGTAATGAGAACTAAATCTAGAACCTCTAGCCAAAACCAAGCAACCATGACAAATCTTTCATGACCTATCCTGAAGAGAAATAGTATATTCTGCATTATGCAAAACTGACTGACAAACATCAAGCTCTTACTAAGCATGGGAACATGTAAAGCATCCCTAAGCATAAGAGAAGTTCCATTAAGCAAAGCTAAGTGTATGTCCCCTATACCAAGAATAGCATAAGTCTGGTCAAGGCCCAAAGAAATGCATCCATCAAACTCCCTGTAAGTAGAGAACCATGCTCTATGTGGAGTAACATGACAAGATGCCATAGAATCCAATAGCCAATCGGAGGCGTAGGCCATATCACCAAGCAAGAAAGCCGTAGGGAAACTAGATGACAGGAGTACATGCTCAACTACATCCTCATGGGTAACAACATGTACCTCACCACTAGTAAGAGTGGTAACACCTGCTACATTTGTTGTATCTCTAACTCTCTGCTCATGTCGAGTCTGTCTCTGTCTCTACTACTCTCTAATCCGTCTAAAGCATTTTCTTTGAGCATGCCCAAGCTTCCCACAATGGGAGAAAAACTAGAAGAACCTGTAGAAGACGACAAGGAATCCAAGTCATCATGAATAGGGCTATCCATAGCATCCACTGAGCTCAAGCAGTTGAGGGTTGTCCCAACATAGGGAACCTGCTCATAAAGACAAACATCCACTAGTACATCAGTGATAGAAACATGCTACAAATGCTCATGAAATCTCAATGGATGGGAGGACATAAAGGCATCAATCAAGGATGCAAAAGCTCCCACATGAAGAAGAGTTGTAGCCAACTGCATGGCATAACCAACCACAGTACAGTAAAGCATAAGACATCTTTCATCCATGAAATCAGCCCATAACCATATGCATATGCATAGCTCTGTAGTACATCACACCACCAAGGAACATCCAAGTCAAGTAAAGACCAACAAGTGGCAAAGCATCCTGCAAGAGTCAAGCTCTAGGTAAAGCCCAAACATCTATACAACAACATCCAAATAAGTGTCTCTATAAGGTATACAACAGTAGACCATATGCGTAGACGGGTAAGCATACATAGCATATGCTCTCTGACATGGACGGGCAACAATACCCCAACTAGCATAGAAGCTAGACAATAGAGAAGCAGGACGGTCATAGCTGTAAATCCCAAGCACTATCCAAGTCCACTGATCAGTAAGTATCCCGCATATCAAATGCAAAGGAGCAATCACGCTCAATAGTTAACTGCCAAAACAAGGGAGCAGTTCACTGCTCAATACCTGTAAGTGCATCCAAGTAATAGCCAAGATCCATAATCAGAGCATCAAATCCCATATAGCATCCAAGGTCGTAACGAAAAAAGCCAAGTCAATGTCCAACTGCTCAAGGGAATACTCAAATGAATGTCAAGACGAGCTCAAACAACTGCCTTCCACAACCAAAGCATAAAGCATTCACCAAGACATCATAACCCGTACTAGGTAGCCTAGGCATAAACCATGTCATAGATGAAATGCCAACTGCAAAGAAGTGACAGTCAAACCCTAATCGAGCTCTAATCTCATCTTAGAAGCATTCCGGAGCACAAACAAGACATGTGGCATACTCCAAATACATCATGACATCATACCGAGTAGCTGAGAGCACCCCGTGATAGGCATAACCCAACTATAGCATAAATAGCTTCAGCCTTGAAGTTTCCAGCAACAAATAACAGTCCAAAACTGAGTAAAATAATGCTCAAACCAAGCTCAAATCAAGTGCCAACTCATAGGCATACATTCCCAAACATGTAGGCACCAACCAGGCATAATTGAGCATTAAATGCCAAGACCTATAAGCATAAAATTGAAGTAACAGGTGGCTGACCTATTTTGGACAGATCTAGGACTCTTCAAAACAATCAATTGGCTGAGCTAAATCAGCTCCAAATGTGTCTCACATAAGAGGCATAACATCCACAAGTGATCCGATATCAATAGACATCAATAGAAGCATCACATAAGCCATAGGCATACAAATACATGGTCTCAGACCTGAAATCTATTGCAGAATATTTTGTCATCAGAATTTGGCAAATCCAACATTGCCATCGCGTAGACTCTTACATTGCTTGAATTGAGTTCCGAATTCTTGAGATATGACAAAAAGAGTGATTTTTGAGCCATTTTTGCAAACATGCGCAAATAAAATGTGAGCATACTGTTGTACTTGGACCAAATCAGGGTGGGTAGGGGATAAGCAAGAGCCCAATGAAGGCCAACAATAGGCCTACACAAGCCTAGGACAAGTCCAAGCAAGAGGTGAAGAGAACAAGCTTCAATGATGAAAGCTATGACTGCCTCTTCATGAAACCCTGTTGTTCATGTCAAAGAATGGCTGAGAACTGAGTGAGAAACAAGCTCTCATACCTTGTGTAGATGCCAGGGAAGGCCGGGAAGCACTCGCGAAGGACCTGCTCTGATACCAGTTGAAAGGGATACAGGAGACGTGGGAGAGAAGAGCACACACAATGTAGGTGCTGTCAACAATGTTATGACAGCCTTATTGCACTTTCATATATATATGAATAAAGAATATGAGCGGTCACTGTACACGGGCAGGCCCAAGGTCCTTTTACCCCAACACCTCTTACATTTAGAATATTTTCCTATACTTTGTGTCTTCAAACTTTCCTTAGTGCGCCTTTGTCCTCTATCTTCCTCTTGCTGTGGGACTATCTTCCACTTCCAATTTTTTGAATTTTCCATATTGCTATTCCAAGGGTTTAATGCTCATGTTATAGGGTATCCCCCTCATATTTTGGAAGTGACCCCCTTGCTCAATGTGGGACAAATAGTCTTAGATTGCAATCTATGATCCCGTGGATATGGTGTTGACTCCTTTAGTAGGAGTTTATGGGAAGCTACCAAAACCCTTAAAATTATACAAGATCAAAACTATGTATTTCAATAGTGTAATGCAAGGATGAATACTAAGGTGTTATCCATGATCTCTATGCACGCGCACATATGTGCATGTATGCACCTTATCACCTACCATACCCTTCTATCCTGTCCTACTACTTCACAAAACCAATATTGCACTTACATTACTATGGCCTCAACCTTATACCTGTACTCTAAAACATTGATACATTCCAAGCATCTTCCTTTGACCCCATCAGCACATCTCTATGGCCATACACACCACTGCATCACCCCTATTTGCATTGAACATCTCGATGCTCTCATAGGTCATGGTATTGTTCTATTAGATTGCGAGCACCCACCCATCATTGCCTACTTTGCTTATGCCCCTTGTGAAGATGATTCCTATAGTTCTTTTCAAAAGACAGACATGTGGAATCAATGTGTGGAAATAAACAAAGCAATTGAGATTATTATTATTAGGAGCTAAGAGGGGTAGGCTTCTTTCTTTGTTAGATGATATAGTCTAACTTGAAAGGGAGTTTACTGAAGGTGTTCATAGTAGGACTAGGGATGGACTTGTGGGAGTGAGGGGGCAAAAGATATGGACACCAAGAAAGAGGACAATAATGTACTAGGGTAAGCAATAAGAAGACAAAGGCACAAGTGACATCAGGGTCATGCTAGTTGAGGAGGGTCAGGAAGCACTTGAGGTGGATGGCCAAGTCCATGAAGAAGTGCTACACAAGGCCGGCCAAGTGCCACAGCAGGACATAGCATGCACTGATCACCTTAGCTTGCTTAGATAATAACATGTACATATCAAAGTCCTCATCTTGCAATACCTACACCACCTCTTCCTATGACAATTGCACGTCCATGAGTGGTGGGTGACTTGATGTATTGTTCTTGAAAATTTGAAACAAAAATTTAAGGAGCTAGATTGGCATAAGTGAATTTTAAGTACAAAAAAACCTCCAAAAAAGTGCAAAAGTGGTTTTAGTTACCAAATATTTAGGGATTTTAGTTGTCAAAATATTTAGGGGTGGTCCCAACATGACAAGTTGAATGTAGGGGTTGATTGCTAAAGGGACCATATTAGAGGTCATGATGGTAGGCATGCTCTCTCTCTCTCTCTCTCTCTCTCTCTCTCTCTCTCTCTCTCTCTCTCTCTCTCTCTCTCTCTCTCTCTATAATCATAGGGTTAATTAAGAGAGGGAAGTTGAGATGCTAATAACCTTTACTATAACTAACAATTTCTCCACTTTATTGCTAATTTTGAGGAGTACATAGTGCTTGACCTATTTTTGTCACATCCAATTAAGTCATTGTGTGCCTAGTGCCATGTGTAATTTATGTGACTTGAGGACTACCAAAAAACAGCATAGAACTCATAAATACTACAAGAGAGAGAGAAATGCATTAGCTTTGCACAAGTTCAAGGATCACTTTGACTTCAAAACTCGTATTGCAAATAAGCATGATCAATTAACCATCAACCTCAAGTACATTGATGCCACCCACACAATCCACAACATCCCCTAGTAACACGACAAACATGTATTTCACTCTTGTAGTGGAAGGTATTGCAAGCCTTTAAATGGTATGTGCTAGCGCAAACCATCATAAGGATCATAGAGGTGGCCATCATGCTATTGTGTATTGGGATGACTATCTTCTAGATGATCTCCCTAGAGGAAGACTATACCAAAGATGTGCTAGTGCAAATCACAATGGTAGTAGATATCAAAGCATCACTTTCATTGATAATAATTTCATCCATGGCTTTGGATATATATCAAGTTAGTAGACTTGTCCCTTAGTGCTTATGACGGGTACCAACTCTCCCTTTATATGTGGCATTGATCTTCCCCTACAAAAAAGTGCAAGATATATGATGGATGTCGAAGGGATTTTATGTGGGACCGACCAGGGTATTTTGAGACTAAATGTTATAACATCCAAAATTATCACCACATAAGGGATCAGGCATGCTAGTTGACAATGTGTAGCATTGATGGCAAGTCACAAGTTCAATGCATGGAAAGAGTTTGGAGGTCGCCATTAATGTAGCTTTTTGGATCTTTATCCATTTCTTTGTGGCATAAAATAATGGTGTAACTTAATTTTCTTTCTTAGTATAAAATAATGGTTTAAGAGTTAATAGAATAATTTACCACATTAATCAACATGGTTTATGGGACTAAAAACTATCAATTCTCAAGCCATGATCAACATAGGTTTAATAGCTTGTCATAGTCTTCTTCAATTCCTCCTCGACTTGCAACCCACAAGAACTGGACTAACCCCTACATTTCCTTTCCTTTGTGCAATAAAATCAATGTTGCATTATCAAGCTTGAGGAAGCTTGTTTGAATTAATTTTATTTAGATAAGAAAACTAAATGAATATGAAAGGGAAGCTTGAGTGGATTGCTCTTATCTAATCAATAAATTAATTAAATGCATAATTGTTATAAAGCATAGGCTCATAATAACTAGATCAACATATTTGTAATTCTTGTTCTTCAATTTCGAGTTAATAAAAATCAACTATCTACATTCATATTAGACACCATATGGACTAACTTTGCATCCTCTTTCTTAGATTAGACAAAAATGGTAACCTATTGATTCTTAATCTTTAGAGCTTTAGATTAGAATTGTTATAAGAGAGAGGTTCTTTGGAAAGATAGGAACATGAAGGGCCTTAACATATTTACATTAATTATGGATCACTTATGCATCCTCAATAAATGGCTCCCCAAGGATGAATTGATCAATATAGTTTATGAATTACTACTTGATTGTGTTGTATCCAAGCCAAGTCTAGTTTCATAGCAAGCACCCAACTAATATATATATATATATATATATATACATAGATATATATATATATATATATATATATATATATATATATATATATATATATATATATATATATATATATATATATATATAATAGGTCTCCAAAATAGCACCAAATCCTACATGTTTTATTGAGATCCAAGTAGTCATAAGCCCTATGACCCAATCAACACTAACACCACTATGTATGATAATCTTAACACCATTAAAATCTTCCACTCAACAATAGATTTGGATATGCCTATTGTCAAGTTATGTACCAAATATTATCACAAAGTTTTGTAATTATTCAACAGTTTACCACATCAACAATGTGCATCTAAGCTTACAATGAGACCAAATACATGGAACAAGAATTGTGAATAGGGAGCATATAATGTTGAGAGAGATAGCTAAAGATGCAATAACAAAGTGAATTGTGTTGGAAATGAATAGCTCAGAATTACCTTGAACAATGTAGAGCATGGTGTGGACTAGTTTGTACTCTCTCAAAGGATGATACCTAAAAAGACAATGCAAATGAACCTCATGTCTTGATTGCTTGACATGGAGATGTGTGAGAGAGAGAATCACACACACGAGAAATGAAAGAATAATTATATATATATATATATATATATATATATATATATATATATATATATATATATATATATATATATATATATATATATATATATATATATATGTTAAGATTATCATACATAGTGGTGTTAGTGTTGATTGGGTCATAGGGCTTATGACTACTTGGATCTCAATAAAACATGTAGGATTTGGTGCTATTTTGGAGACCTATTGCAAAGGCTATGAGGCTTGTATGGCATGAGAGTAGCTTGCAGCTGGCATGTGTGATACTTCTTGTCATGCCTTCAGCTATAGAACCACATAGGCCAAAGCTATCTCAAGCTTCATGCACTTCGACCTATATTAATGTGTCATGCATTGACCCTTGCCTTGTAACATTTTCTAAACCACTAGTCTTAATGTAAGTGCATTTTAAAATTGCTCATTGTGGATACCTTCTCTAACTTTCTTCATAGTTGGACAAGTTGATTGCAACAAAGATGTTTGTTAATTGATAGGTTAGAATCTTTTCGATCATGTCAATATAGCTTGGCTTTAACTGTAACTACTTAAGCATGAAGTGGTGGATGAGTTAGGTGGTGATTAGTCCATCCTTGAGAGACTTGAAATAGTGAATGGGCTAGATATTTCCTTGACAAACTTGAAATAGTGAATGGCCTAGATATTTGAGTGTGCTTTAAAAGCAAGCATTAAAATAACTGCTGAACAACCATGTTGGTGCATAGCACTATCATGCAATCACAGGCTTTAAAATGCAGCTGGGCAATATAACCTAGAGTAATTGTTCCTAACATCACTTATAAAACAAGCTTCAAAGCAATTCCTATGTAGAATGATTATACTCTTTTATTGAAGCACCTATATAGACAAACCCACTATCTTTTTGAAAGACTTCGTGATGTGGGTAACCTATAACCTTTGTTTATTGATTGACTGTTATAGGTTTACTATCCATGCAACTTAGCTAAACCAACTTTAACTGGTGGACTCGTGGGATAGAGTGCAAGATGGGTGGGATTATACTTCGAAATTGCTTTATTTGGAGTATCCAAATGCTTCTCCTCCATTTCACTTATCTTTGTGTCTGCTCTTGCAAGAATGCACCGCGTCTCGAGAAGCGTCACAAAGGTGTATGTTCCATTAGCACAGTAAAATGTGTAGGAAAGCGAGGAACAGCCGATTGAGAGGCAACCAAGAAGCCGAAGATCAGTCACAGTTAGCATTTAATTTGAATCGAATTAATTTAGAATACAAAAAGGTTACGTTTTAAATGTGAATTGTCTGATCCTTTGCAAGAGGCAGGCAATTCACCTCTCAATCTCAGCTCCTAAATACACGGAGTGAGATTAGATGTTAGCAGTGGTGGCTTATTTTTTTAAGGGTCTTCAAATTCCCTTCCTCAATCCTCGAAGCTGTCCAGTTCTTGAGAGCTTCCCCTTGAAAACCAGGCGCAAGCAGACAGATAAAGCTGCTGCTGCAGCACTAATGGCAAATAGCATAAGAATCTCTGGTTCCCGAAATCCAAACCATGATGGGTGCTGCACGTAGAACATAGCATTCACCATCAAGTGCGAGAAAAACCTCTGTGGCATCTGCCCCTGCAGGCAACAATCACTATGACATCAGCAGAACATTCCATTGAGGCCGCTCTCTTTCTTGAAGACGTAACAACGATGGGTCTTAGACGTGAATAGATCGTTGCAGAAACCCAACCCAGGGATCCAACTCACGCAACGGCGATACTCAACGCACACTCGATCCAACTGGGTTACAACCCCATTGGCACAACGATGGATCTTTATCAAGAAATAACTGTTTACCATGTTTCTGCCTTAATTAGGAATTTTTACATACAGAGGATCTCAGATTGGCTGCCTCTTCCTGTGAGAACCGAAGCTGAGCATATCTGTGGAGTTCCATGTCTAGCCAATTTAGCTGTCGTATGGCTTCCAATGTTTCTTCTGCCACTTTGCCTCTGGCCTGCACACCAAAACCTCAAAAATGATTTCGTTGTCCTACTTTGGGTCAACAGCTTTACTCATACAATTTCAACAGAGTTTCTATCCATTATAACTTCACATGTTATAAGATTTATAAACAAAAGACTTCCTGCGTAATCTAGTTTCTCTGCAGGTCTCATGAGATATGAACAGAGACACAAGCATATCACCAGTACTCCTGACAGTTAACCAAGTTAAATTTTCTATTCCAGTCAGAAAACCAAACCCACAGTGTAACAATGATTGATTATGATGATTGTGGCCGGTGGCAACATCATAGTTGATCCAGAGGTGAATTTTTGGCATGTCTACATCTGTTTCCCTTTTCCATATGATAATCCGTAATTCATATTTCAAATTGTGAAAAGAAACTTGGAGGATTGTGGTATTGAAATTTATGACCAATTGAAGATTGATGGAAAAGAATATCATTTTCTTCTCTTAAAAGGCAGCCAATGCAGCAAAGATATTCAAATCCATGATGGAAAGATTTTAATGTTGCCTGTCAGATTAGAGCTCAAATCTCTATAATATTTTCATTGCTAGCACCAAGGCCGCAAAGACCAGGATCTGCAAGCCTTGGGTACAAATAGCCATACAGAAGATTAGCATAGCCTCGCTTCACTGCTGGTGTTTTTAACCACTAATGAGAAACACCCTATGAATCATAGAAGTCTCGTCTGTACAAAGTACCCTGTAGAACATTCAGCATTGCCTTGCTTTATTGCTTTTATGTTCCAACATTAATCAGAGCAAACACCTTACGGATCATAGAAGTCTGTCTGTGCATGTTACCTAGTGTGTCCAACTTTACGTGTTCAGAAAGTGATTCCACAAAAGACTAGAAATCATGTCTTGTTCTTTGTCAAACTCATGAAATAAGAAGGCTCGATACATTTATTTGCAAAGGAACCTAGTCATTTATCTATTTGTGTAGTGAAGACCTATCAATTTGAGCCTGAAATTTCTGATATTGTGCAGCCTCGTTATTTTCATAATATTGTGGTGAACAATTGACAACTGATCTTGAAGTTTCTGATATTCATATAGAGGATCATCAAAGCAGAATCCCTCAATTCAAAAGACTAATTCTCCAAAAAAACGTTGAACTACAGCAAATTGCAATTTCCCAAAATCTGTTAATAACTGAGTCCAAGCCCTTAGCACCTTACAGTACAAGTCTCTATGAATTAACGGTTAATTTTGAATTTAAATGAGACCAAGTCCACATTAGTATGGGCATTTACCACAGATGGGAAGAGGATTCTTATCATAAAAGCATCGTGCAATAGGCACAAATTGACCCCTTTACTAAAGATAAGTCTAAGGGTTGTAAAGCTTGAAGTCTAAACCTGTAAGGAATAGTTCATCGGAACAATGTGCTGCAGGGATTTTCCAACTCGTTGAAGTTGGCGATCATGTGTTTTACTTGCACATCTCTCATATAACTCTATCAGTCCATACACAGTTACCTGCAAATATGTACATTAGTGAAATAAACGAGGCAACTTCCCAGACAAAATGCTACTTAAAGATCCAACCTACATTCTTTGGACTGTTCCTCCTCAATCTTCTGAAAGGAGAACCCTGCACAAACATTGGCAATTACATCATACATTTCTCAAACAGGATCACCAAACATTGCAGGCTGCAGCAACAAAGTTAGTTACTAGATGCATAAGCAGACTAAAGGAGATGGAATTACTGTTCTATTATTGCCGTTTGCTATATGTTCTCTTGGGATTAACCTTGTTCTGTTAGGTGTATGTACATTTGATGAAATGTTTGCAGAGGTGCTGTCAATTGATCCTGCCAAAACATGATTTACTTAAAAGATTTATGATATAGCTTGTAACTACTGTATGCATTTGCAGATTTGCATGTCTGAGATTCTGAAGTATTTATGATACTGTGTTTTGAATATAACACAAATAATATGCAACAAAATCAAATCTAACAAAGCCTACAACACACCAACCTGGAACTGAGCATCTACAGCCTCCAGGAATACAAAACAAATCAATTGAATCCGATTTGAGGATATTGCATTAAAATATCACCTTCATAAGCATGCCTAACATTATGTACTAGGATCTACTATCAGTGTAAGATTTATGTATATGTACAACAAGATGAACCTACTGAATATAGCAACCCTCCTTGTAGTGGTAAAAATTCTATCTTGTCTTTAGTATTACAACAATATCCTTCCTTGCATGGTAATGAAGAAAAAGGACAGCTACAATACAATACTAGTCATTACCACGATGAATTGTCATTCCCATGTAACTGTGACCTTCCTCAGCCGAGGTGTTTGCAGGTTGTCCTAACGGAAGTACTTGTCCTCCAACCACATGTGAAAAGAGAGTGGCAGTCTCTTTATGTTTCTCTGTGAGGCCAACATATATCATCCTATCTAATCTCCGCTGTCACATTTAGCCACTCTCAGATTTTGCCCACAAAGAAAACCCAACTGGTAAGTTTTTTTTCCTTGCCATAGTTCTTTAAAAATGTACCTTGGCAACATTAAGAACATGGTGGCCAAGGTCTGGATAATCAAGCACGCACTTTCTGAAATCTCCAGCTTCTTTCATGAAGGAGTTGTTGGTGAGACCAGCTATCTGAACAAAATTTAGTCACAACAATAAATCAAAGATAAACATACGAAGATTCACTGTCCTACTGTAAAGCTCATCAAGATAAATACCTCCATTGAAATTTTTTAAGTTTCTACTTAACCAAGCTAGAATCCTGATGGCATAGTGGTAAGCTTTTGGTGCAATTATGTTGGAGTTGAATATTTTGGTGATGCACAGACTTGGGTAACTGTATCTTGATCTAGGGACAAAGAGCCATGACTGACTGAAATTTACATCAGTTATACAAAAGAATGTAAATAGATTGAATGCACTTTATATGAAGACTAAGTATTTGTGAGAAGAAACCTATGCTAATGGCTGAACATTTGGACACATACACGATCTGCTATGGTTGAACCTTAGCTGGTCTCTTGTTTCACAGAATCACAGGACCAAAACAACCCAGTTGAAGTCTATGGAGTCATAAACTCATTGCCTCTTTGATGGACTGGATGGTTCAGCCATGGTCAATCAAATTACTAGAGGCAAATTCATCCGTCATGAGAACCATGATGCAAAAATTTAATGGAGATTCAAAGTATCCACACATACATGGCTACATGAGACTCCTCACTTGAAGAGGCTCAATAAATCCTTGCAAAAGATCTGAAAATAAATCAATGCCACACTTCAAACACAAGGCCAAGCAAGGTTGAGGCACCAAAAGTTAGCAGTCCATTTGGAAGATATTAAAACGAAGGAATCTCGAAGTTGAGTGATTATTGTTAAGCTACAAGAAATCATGCCTCAAATTAATTCTCAAACCATGGCCTGGTCAAATTAATTCTCAAACACGGACGTCGGATCAGAGGCATGGTCATTTATCACAATGTAAGTCAATTAAGTCACAACTACACGCCCAAGACCTTGAGAAATCAGAGGGTGTCAAAGACAAAAGTTGTAATAAGTTATAACAGATAGGTACTAGGTAGTGCCTCTAGTGCCAATTTAGGCCTAGGGTGTTTATTTGACCAATATGTCTCGATAGTGGTGACACTAGTAAAGGCATTAATTAATCAATTAATGCTAGTTCAAGGGTTGGTTAATGCATAGGACCACTTGGGAATCAAAATGGCCCAACCAATTTAATTGTGGATGGACAAATTAAAATTTTTGGGCCAAAAGAAGGGCAGAAATTATTTTTAGAATCATTAATTCTGAAAATCAAATAGACTGCCACTTGCCAAAACTTGCATGGATTGTTGGGGGGGCTAGCCGAGCCTCATTCTGGCATTGTGGAGGTTGGGAGAGGAGAAGAGAGAGCTGTTGCTGCAATTTTCCAACCATTGGTGATCAACCCAACCATTGGAGACTAGCAAAGAGCTGCTGCCAACAGCTGAGCAGGCAAGAGGCTATTGGAGGCAAGGGACAGTCCCTATAGGCTGTCTACAAGTAGGCAATAGCAATTTTGGGGCCCAAGGGAGCAGGTGACTGCATGTGGTGGCTCCTTTTGATGGTGGGCTGCAGTCATTCAGCCATTTCCAGCAGGACAGCAGCAAATTTGAGCACTTCCTCACAATAAAAATCAGAAATTTCTCTCTCCCCATCTTTCTCTCTCATCTAAAATCATTCCCTCAGTCATTTACAGCAGATCTCAGCCATAGAAGGTGGACAATAGAGCATTTGCTGCTGTACCCCCTAATTTACAAACAAAATTTAGTGTTTAGCAACCATGGCAAAAAATCGAAAGCTTAGTACTTGAAATTAGCAACTAGAATTCGAGGAATTGCTAGAGATTTCAAGAAGCCAACAATCCCAACTGGATTTGGGATTAGATTTGACTAGCCAAGGGTTGAAGGCCAATCCCTAGGTGAATCAAGGGGCAAACTGATAAGAACACTTGTTGGTCATTTTGGACAACAAGCCTTCTTATGATTGAAGGAGATTGGAGCCAAATCTTGATATACTTTATCCAACTATTAATAGAAGCTAAAGAAATACCACAAGGGATACCAAATTTGAGGCCAATCGAAAGTCTACTCTCCAAGATTTATCAATAACATTTGTATTTCATTTTATGTGATTTTTATGTTTGCTGTAGGTCATCTAGCACCCATTCCCAAAAGGATTGGCTGGTTTTATGGTTCCATTGCCAAGATACCATCAACTCCCTTGATTTGGTGGGCCGTGACAATAGAGCATTACAACAAGAATGTCTTCATATAGTGAGATGGGATCAAGCTGTGATTATGCCTCTCAATCTGAAAATTCACAAAATGTAGGGGAAATGCAATGCCTAATAATTAGCAAGCCATTTTGTATGTCAATCATCTCTCAGTTGTGCGCTTTGTCAGAGACACTGGAGCTCTAACGGTTCTAAAGCATTCACTTTGTCTGCATTACTTTTTCAACGAGTGGCAAGGGTGTTGACATTGTCCAATGGGTAGTTTCCAGATTTTCCAATGGGCAATCAGCTTGGATATTTGCAATTTGAGCATGGCGGCCTGTTCCCAGTTTGCATCAGCATTTTCATGATTCAAGCAAGCTAGTCAACCAGTTTATGACTAGCAAATTACATTATCTTATTCCTCCAACAGCTGGTCAGTCACTTTTGGCCATTTTTTATTATTTATAGTTGTCTCTCAATTTGGGGCTGATCATCTCTAGTTTCTGCAAGTTGCATAATCCAACAACGGACTCCCATCTCCATCTCTGCTATTGCCATCATCATCAAGCTAATCCAATACCCTCATTGATGCCTTGGGCTGCATGTAAGGACTGATCAATCCATCTTCAAATTCAATGCAGATTTCTCTTCTCTTCTTGCTGTCTTTCTCTTCTCTTTTCAAACTATATTCTTGCTCCTCTTATGTTGTGTGATCTCACATAGTATCATTGCCTAAGTGAGGATACAAAGGTCCAACCAAAGGAGACCACAATGCTGCTGAAAACGCAAGTTTTCAACCTGCTGTCTATTGCAAAAAACACAGATTTTCTGCATTGCTCGGGTGCTTTCGACAAAGGCAAGACATCTACCGCTGTTCTTTTGCAAGTGTAACTGATTATTCTTTGCATTCGGGCTCTTCTACAGCAAAACGCAGCACATTTAATGTGTTTGCGGGTCTATGTAGATAGAATACCACTGGTTCAATGTGTTTGATGACTCGGATGAGGAGTCTCTTCATACTCCCTTTGATAGGCATCAAAAGATCATTGTAAAATCAAAGGCCAGAACCCCGTTCGAAATGGGCATTGTCATCTAACAAGTCTCAAAGACCGGAGCAGCCCTCCCCTTCCCCTCTCTCCATGTCTCCCATATGGCCCATACTTCTGGCCCTAGGATGCCCATGATGGCACCTTCTGTTCAAGTACCCATTCTTCCTTCCCTACCAAAAGATCAGTAGGATGGATCTAATTACTCCCTTTGGTCCTACAAAGTGAAGTGTATCCTTGATACATTTGATATTTGGGCTTTTGTTACTAACCCATTCCTTGTCCTGTGGAGGACCCCACAATTGGTTCGACCATGGATCGTACAACCCTTTGGGATCATCTTGATTCTCAACTCTCAAGCCTGGTCCTTTCTCTTTATAAGCCTACTAGATTCTATCCTTGCTCATTTACACAAGTTACGGACAATGGCACAAATGTGTACAAAGCTTCCTTTCCTCTACCATCGAAAACTTTTGCCCATCATATCACCTTGGAGAAGAAGCTTCATTGCTTTTGGTTGATGACTCTCCTTCTATGAAGGATCACATCAACAAAATGGATGATATGAGGGATGAGTTCCCTTGGTCAGACAATATCTTCAAAGTATATGGCAATGGCTCTCCTTACCCAACTACCATCTCCTAAGTATGATGTTTCCTACACCAACGTTCATCTGGAACATTTCCTATTCTGGAAACGCATTTTTTGTCCCTATGTATTTCAAAACGTTGTTCCAACATTCTAAGGTTCCATTCTATTCATTCAATATTGCTATGCTTAGAGCTTATTTCCAATTTTTATCATGATTAGTCCACTATGGGCTGCTATCCTATTGGGTTTAAAAGGAATGGTTTGGGCCATCCAACTTAATTTAGCTAGCATCAAACCTAGCAAATCTCATAGGCTCAATAGCCAGCCAACTATCACGTAGCCACACAACCTTGGCGCATCACAATCACCTGCCTCATAGTGGATCTATAGTAATGGGAGCCAATCTCCATATATGATCCTTCAGCTTGCCAAGTCTCCAATGTCGCTTCATATATGTTTTCATGTGCCTAGGTGAAACAAATTCCCCCAACAAGATTTATAAGAATCAGCACAATCGCAAGCATTGATGCAAATTGTAAGACAATTACAATTCACAAGATAGAGACAAAGATTTAAAAGCTCCTACACGTGACACATTTACACTATAGAATGCTATTGAATTTTCTACTTGTGTTTCTAAGCCATAAGTTATCAAGCCCTGATGATTAGGAGACTGTAGTAATATTAAGATCTATGTCCCAACTTTGCATAACATTTCTATGTTTAAACATAAGAGCTAACATTATTACCTGGTATGTGGCACCATTGTGTAAAAGATCCACAGCAATTGGATGATAGATAAACTCATGCAATGGCATCATATATGTGCTAGCATTATAGTGAAGAAAATCTGCTGATGGAGCAATTTCCTCTCCTTCTTGTTCACGAGCTTCTTTCTACACACACCAACGACTAGAAGTTTAACACCGACGATGTCAATCATGTGGAGGGTCTACTTCTACATGAAACTTTTTGAAAACACCAATGACTAGAAGTTTAACACCTAAAACAATGCAAACAGGCTCAGCTGGCTCCATGACTCGAACTACACATCAAAATAAAGGCAACAGAGGTGTTGTGGGATCAATCTATATGCAAATGGACAATGTCTTGAACTACGCATCAATCTACACACACAAGGACCTGAATTGCACATCGACCTATACAAAAATGGACAAAAGCAATGACTTGAACTACACATTGATCTATACAAGAATGGAAAAAACCAATGAACCTAGGAATTGTACCAAAAGACATGCTAGGATCCAAGAAATGCGGACGTTCACAAGTGTGTGTTGTATGCATTTGTGTGCATGGATGATCCTACCTGCATGTTGCTACTTCAAACATTTGGTATTCTTGTTTTCCTTAGCACAATTGTGACAACCAAACCCTACATACAAACTGAAACTAAAACTGGATTGAGGGACCCTTGAGTTCACAACTGAGCTAGGTGATGATAACTTGATACAGAAGACGGAGTGAATACTCACTCGGTAGTAGAGGTCTTCTTGCATCCATGGGACAAGAAACCGCCATGGCCAAATGTTGAGCACATTGGAGCGCAATAAACTCTCTTTGGTGAGGGTGGGCTTACGGGTCTTGTTAACCCTGTTCAGAACCCAGGAACCAGTGGTGATGCTGAAGTCGTATGCGCTGAATATTCTGTCCACAGGGTCTCGGATGTTGGTGATGATGGAGGTCGACTCCACAGGAAGCTGAGACACCACACTGTAATCGTCATGGCTCACTAGCAACCTGCAAGGCCTGCTGCTCTTCCACAAGAAAACACTGCCAGTTCGCTAATGCCTCGAAATAAAAACTGAAATTTGCATTTTTCCTTGAAACTTCCAAAAAACTGAAATTTGTGTTTGTTTTTCGAAACACATAATTGAAAATGCATTTTCAGATCTTTTTAAAAAAGCATACCAAAAGACAAAGCCCATCTTTGGGGCATGATCTAACTTCAAACCCCTCCCATGAGGCTATGATTGTCCATTACCTATCATCTTCAAGCTTCAGACCACTCCCGCGAGGCTCCATTACTAAGGAGGACAGACTTAGCAACGTCAATGTTCTGAGGGAGAACCCCAAATCTAAGGGACGCATGCCAAAATAGCCATAAGAGGAGGGATTAGGATCTCTTTAAAGGGTTGTGATAGGGTAGAATGGGATTTTATGTGCAATCCCATGCATACATGTGTTTCAGACAAAGAATCCTCAAACCCCCCCCCCCCCTGGTTGTGATTGTTTCGTATTGCAATAAAGCTACAACTTGATTTGGGACTTCCAAGCGAGGACTTGGATAAGCTTCTTGATTATCTTAATATACTCTTTAATCCTTTCCAAAACAAACATATTAGAAAATGCATTTCCAATTTTCAACAACATTGTAATGTTTCAAAGCATGATTTAAAATACAGCATTTTCAACCATTTGTGCCTTGTCCAATCTCAATTCTACAATCATATCTTCAAGATTTGTAGAAAAGGGATGCTATGCTCGAAAGACATGCAGGAAGACTTTTGACTCAAAGGATTTTATTACCCTGCATGCTCAATTTAATCTTAAAAGCTCAGAGGTTTTGCTTATCGAAAAAGGAATTAAATATTGGGATTATAACCTTAATAAAAACACGCAATCCAAAGGTCACTTTGCTGTTAGAACTTTCTAGTAGCATGAGAACAAACCTATGCTCCTCACCCCTCATCCCAAGGGCAACATGAGTAAGGTTTGGTTAATAAGTTTCACAAAAGATGATATCTAAATCAAAACTCCTCTCAATGGTTTTACAAGTTTATAATATTCGAAAAAATTGTACCCCTACAAAATTCATAGGTCTCTATTGCATATCAACACGAGGCTCTATGGACCAAAAGAAGAGTTTTTAGGATAGGAATACACAATGAGATCTACCCTAGATGCAACAAAGATGTGGAGATTATCCCCCATATTTACCTCAACCACATCAAGGACCATAATGCCTCGAAATTCTTGCAAAATTATATCAAACATTTTCAACATAATATGCTAAGTCAAAAGGAGATCATTTTAGAGGAAGCCAATGGGAGCCTACAATTTGGATAGGCCAAGATCCTTTATCTCCAACACATTTGGATTTGCCATGATGATAAAGTTTTCAATAAAGTTTTCAATAATATAGATTAACTACTTACATGATATAAAACCAGCTATTCTTTCATGTGCATTGTGGACTCCTATAAGAAAGAGCTACAATCAAGGATTAAAAATAAATCTCAAACGTTAAGCAAGCAAGATAACAAGTTAGATATACTACACTAAGAGTTCCTCTATGATGGCTTAGAAGTGGTAAACTTCTTAAACTTTCTTAAGGACAACCTTCTTCTAGTTTAAGCAAGACATTTATAGCTACCAATTATAATTAAACATTAAGGACTAGTGTTATAAGGTTTTTGCAAGTTTATTTATAACTTTTTCATTCAACTCAAAATTTTGATTTTTTCTTTTTTGTCGCAAAGAGTGTTTTTCATGAACATAAGGCCATAGTGAATATGTTGTTAACTAATTCGAGATTTGTAAAAAATAATAATGGCAAAAAATAGCAATTGCAAGAATCCTAAGGTGTGAAGGAAAGCTACCAAGGGCATTAGGAGTTACTAGAAGTATCAATTTCACAAGTTGCTAAAAACAAAAGCATGCATAAATAGTAACTACGAAAAATAGTAAGTGAAATCGATAGTTGGAAGTAGCAAAAAAAGAGACTAAGGTGAGGCCTAGAAAAATAGCATTGTAATTTTTGCAATTTCATCTCTTAAATCTGCATCTATATTCATTTTCCAATGTTAGAGTGAGTTGCAAAAAAATTGTAGCACACAAAGAATACTCATTATAAAAAATCCAAGCATCTAGCTCATTCGCGTGCAATTCATGTGTACCTATGTGTACAACAAAAATGTCTAGCATGCCTACATGCACAAATTTTCTCAAAAGTTAAATAGGAAAATCTTGTGCACACATTTCAACATCCCGCGAGCAAGTTGTGAAGGTCTAGTCTAGAAGAATAAGCATTATAAGTGGACAAGAGGACTGCTCACAATTGGGAAAAGGGCGGTAGATCCACAATCCTAATAAAACCATAATGTATATAATGTGTAAAAATTAATGGAGATCTCGTTTTTATCCTTGCGTACTATGAGTCTCCATCTTCTTGTGTACATACTTTTATCCTCCATAGCTTGAGAGTGAGGGAGAGTGAGCTTAAAAGTGTGAGGTAGAGTGAGGGACAAGTGAGAGTGAAGGTTCTTCTGCATCCCTTGCTTCCATCTCTTCTTCCCCTCTTACTCCCATAGCTTGAGATTGTAAGAGCTTGAGTGAGAGGGATAGAGTGTGAAAGAGTGAGGCATTGATTGGGAAGAAACTCTACTCCATCCTCTTCTCCCCCTTCTTCTTCTATATCTTCTTCTCTTAGCTTAGAGCAATGACGACTTGTAGTTGGAAGAATGTGAAGCAATAGCTTGAAGGGCATCACTTGGATCATAGACCACTAACAAATCACTCTTGCTTTTTGGTCTACAACATGGGAGAGAGGTAAGTAGGTGAGTTTGTTAGAAACTCAAGAACTTTTTTACTTTCTTACTTTCATGGGGAGTGAGAAGAGAGCATATAGATTATCCAAAGCTAGAGTACTAGCTGGCTATGTGAGAGATAGATTGAGTTGTTGGAAGGCTTGAACTCCCATTCTCAAGTGTAAGCAAGATAGATGTACATTGGAATTTTTGTTAGGAGAGAAAATGGACAATTACAAAAATCATTTTAATGGTTTATTTTCTTAAAGCAAGGCAACTTAATTGCAAGGACCTACCAAAGTAAGCATGATCCTAGAATATATTCATGCTTTAATTACTATCAACAAAAAGGTGAAAGAGGAGGATGATAAATAGACCAGCAATCTCTAAAAAATTAAGTTCTCTTGTTGATGAAAATATTGGTGGAACTTATATCAAGCATCAATGCAAACAATCAATGTAGGATACAGAGAAATAAGTAAAGAGCAAAGGTCAGATAGCTTAGAGCTTTAGCTCAACTTAGTGTGTGGGTTGAGTGATTCTATCTCAACCTAATCATCGTTTAATTAGGATTACTTGCTTTGCATTGAAGACTCCTCTTTCTTCATGACTCATGGAATCTGGTGAAAGAAAAAGACAAAAGACCTAAAGTTGATGGTGAAACCTAAAGAAAAGGGGATAGAAAGGCCATGCTTGGTGTTCACTTGAAAAGGCAAAACTTGAAGGATGAATTTCTTGGTCAACTAATTCATGTGAGAACTCCCAAGGAAGCATGGGAGAAGTTGAATAACTTGTTTGAAGCTAGAAGCACATCAAAGGATTTAACAAATAGAAATGGGATTAGAATTAGCCATTGTAGCAAAGGAGAAAGTGCCATGTGATATATTTTCAAGATCAAAGAGCTCTATTATAAGCTAATGGCTATTTGAGATAAGATCTTAGATAATGAGATCACCATGGTAGTGATCACAGATGGAATAGATGAAGAATAAGACAAACTTATGCAAGGGCTAATTATCCAAAAGTAAAAGTCTTCAAATGAACTTCAACAGAATTTCCATGATGAGGATCGAATAAGAGAAGCCGTCAAGGGTAAAACATAAAGAAGTGAAGGTTCTCATGATGCATCCCTCCTTCAATAAAGAGGGAGAGGAAGGTCAAATGCAACATAGAGAATACTTCAACTCTCTATCTATAAACATTGGTCCAATGGTGTGCACTACTAATAGTACTCCAAATGTAACTATAGGAAAAGGGTGTATCCACATGATGATTAAGGGCAAGATGGCTGAGATGAATGATGTCTAACTTGTTCCTTCTATAAAAAGAACTTGTTATTAGTTGGTGCTATGGTTGAAAGAGATTACAAACTTAAATTTGAAGGCAATAGATGTATCATAAAGGATAGGATTAGAGACCATAAGGTGATTGTGAAATGAACCAAGCATAGAAGTCCATTTGAATTGGATAATTACATTCCTAACTCAAATGCAATGAACATAGAAGATAAAAGGATGAGTTCCACAAAACTACAATACAAAAGATATGATCATTTGAACATCAAAAGTTTGTTGACATTGAGATCTAAATGGCAATAGGAATTCTAACCCTACATGATCATCTTTGTGTATGTGAAGCTTGCTACTATGGCAAGCAAGCAAAATAAATATTCAATAGAAGCTCCACCAAGAACTTTTAGAGTCCTACATATCATTCATACTTATGTATAGGGTCCTTCTCAAACCCCTTCATTGAATGGTTCAATCTATTTTATTACATTCATTGATGACTACTCAAGATATACTTGGGTATAATTCATCAAACAAAAATCTAAAGTGCTCTACTTTCTTGGAATTCAAAGTCTGGGCTAAGAATGAAATAGGGAGAATAATCAAAATTCTTATATCTAATAGAGGTGGTGAGTATATTTCGAATAAGTTTGATCGTTTCTTGTTGGAAAATAAAATCAAAAGACAACTCATTTGTTGTGGAACACATTAGCAAGATGGTGTTACTAAGAGAAAGAATATGGTATTGGTAGATTCTACTAGATATGTGCTCAAAGAGACCTGAAGTTATCAATATAACTTGTTATCTAAAGAACAAGTCTTCCACTAAAGCCTTGAAAGGTCAACTTAAAGTGTTTGAGAGCTCTGCTTATGCTCATGTAGCTTATAGACATCAAAAGAAATTGGGTTCTAGATCTATTAAATGTATCCTCATGGATTACAATAATGTCAATAGAGCATATTGGTTGTGTAATACATGGATTCTAAATCTATTAAATGTGTCCTCATAGAGTACAAATAATATTAGCAAAACATATCGGTGTGCCTATGATAACTACCCATATGGAACAAATACAAGAAGGAGTTCAGACAATGATGGAGATGAGGATATCATTGAAGAAGAGAAAATGGCTACTCTTAGGAGATCTGAAAGACAAAGAAAAGCACCTCAAAATCTATATGTATCAAAGAACCGATAACTCAACCTCTCAAATTGAATAATCTAGCTTTGCATCACGTAACAAATACAATGCAACAAGATAAGCCTACTTTGTATGAAGATGCATGTCGAAAATATGAAGAGAAGAAGGCTATGGATGAGGAAATGCGTGCTTTACATAGAAGTAAGACTTGTAATTTGGGGAGAAGGCTATGGATGATGAAATTCAAGCTTCAAAAGACTTGGGATTTGTGTGAACTTCCCAAAGGGAAGAAAGCAATGGGTCTATAGAATCAAGTATACCAAAGAGACAAGATCAAAAGGCACAAAAGCTTGGTTGGTTACAAAAGGCTCCTCTAAAAGCCATGGGGTAGATTATGACAAAACATATGCTCCAAAATGAATTTAGTGGGACTTATCATTCTTCATGCTACCATAAATAAATGGAATATATACCAAATGGAGGTACATAATGCCTTCTTGATGGACAATAGAAAAAGAGATATAAAAAAGCAAGGAAACAACCTATTTTGCAAGTTTTTTTGCAATGCAATTGAAAGCCATCGAGGGCCACCTTCAAGAAAGAGATTCTCATAGCCTTGCATGGCTATGTTTTGTCCAACAAAGTCTATAATGTTTTTAATAAAGCTATGTCCAAGGCTTAAGACCTATTTTGCAAGTTAAAGAAAAGTTTGTATAGGCTAAAACAAGCCCCTAGATCATGATATGCAAGCATTGATCATCACTTTATAGTTAGAGGTTTCGGCAAGAGTAATGTAGACAATGCAGTCTACTACAAGTATGCAAAGGTGGCATTGTGTTGGTGCTTTTATATGTGAATGATTTGCTTATTACAAGAAGCAACGAAAGCATAATTGTTGAAGTCGGTTTTTCTTACCATTTGACACGAAAGATTTGGAAATTTTGCATTATTTTCTTGGCATTGACGTTTACAAGCATAAATAATTGACATTTATATCCCCAAAAAATAGCATTGTTAAAATTTAGATAGATTTATGGTGCCCAATCATTACCTTGTCAAAACTTCCATGGAATCCAATATGGAGCTCTCAATGGATGAAAACAAAATTAAAATTTTGATGCTTCAAAGTATTTTATTGGTATGCTGATTTATTTGACTATAACAAGCTAGATATGCATTAAGTAGTAGATAGCTTAGCTTAGTTTATGCAAGTCTTAAAATGTCTCAATTGTGGTGGAGTCAAAAGAGTGCTCACATACTTGAATCGTAGGCATTGGGGAATTGAATATGTTAGATATAGTACGTCTTTACAGGGGTTTCTAGATTTTGATTATGTTTCAAAATTGAATGATTATAATTCTATTATGATTATAATTTCCTCTTAATGGAGCTATTTTCTAGACTTCTAAGGAGCAAACTATTGTTATTCAACAAAGGCTAAATAAAAAGCCCTTGTAACTTCAGCTCATGAAGCAATTTGGTTGAACAAATTTGTTTTGAGATTAGATTTTGTGATGATTCCATAGGTATCCCTATCTCATTTGATAATACTTTAGTAGAGGCTCTTGCGAGGAATCCAATTAATCATCAAAGGACAATGCATATTACTATTATAGAGCATTTCATCTGTGAGAAAATACATTATGGAGAAATTATATTGCAACATTGCAATAGAAAGGAGAATGTAGTTGAAGTCTTCATAAAGAATTAGCTTTAGATTTTTTCATAAAATAGAGAGGCCTTCTTAGAATGAAGGGGCCTCCCCTTAGGAGTAAGGAAAGGTTCCTTGGCTTATTTCCTATCAGAAATAGAAGGACATCAATTTTCAATTCACTTTTGTAACATGCATATGATGTTGACCTTGAGGAAAGTTGTTAAAGATTGCAAGCTCACATCATCCTTATAACTTATGAATAATATTAAAGGTCAATAAAGATCACATGTATTGAATGCAAAATTCAGTAAATGCAATATTAAATGCCAATAAACATCACATGTATTGAATGCAAAATTCAAAAATGAGCATTAGTCAACTTGGAAAAGTGCTCCTATAGTGGCATAGAAAATTTAGGTAGCTACCTTTTTAGAATACGATCTTGTAGATTTGATACCCCAAGCATTAAGATTCTTTGATGTTAAAAGAGAAAATTATCTTCTCAATGCAAACTACAACTTGACTATTGTGATCTTTGTAATTTGACTTAGATATCTTAATATTCATTTTGCATTATGACTAGCAGAATATTGTAGGGAATCTAGACAACATCTACTTAGAGTCATTAGAGTACTTCCATCAAAGCTTACAACCATTGGATGAGAATGGAACCTTCTATAAAAATGTTCTACACATCAAGGTTTACCATCCTAACAAAGGGATCAATGAGATCAACTTTAATGTAGCACCAACAATGCAATCTTGAAAGCATGATTTACTACACTATACCATTGGACGTAGGCAACTTTATAGTATCAGGGAATCATTATTGTAAATAAACAATATAGAATTGAAAGAAATATCTCAACATATGATTATGGGTTTGATTCTATTTGTTATACCAATTAAGTTTTGAATTAGTATTTAATTGCCATCTCAACTTGTTCCCTTCATAAAGTAAGGTAATGTAGCCAGTGTTTGATGGTTGTTAACAACGAGGGATAGGTAAAGACATTTGCAACTAGCACTTGCACAACCAAGAGAGGCGAGTTTTCTTCAAAGGTTTAATATCAATATAATTAAACAAGGGACATGTCATGAAGTCATGAGATAAGGAAGCACAACAAGGTTGAGTGTAAAGCCAAGCCTAAGGCCAAGTGGCATGTTGATTCCTCTTCTTTAAAAGATAATACCTCAAAACCTTTTACAACAATGGCAATGTATGTCAATTAGACCCCATTGACCATGGTTGGGTCTTCTAATATTGGTGTTGGCTCCCAAGTTCCTTATAGAGGGGGAATGTGGGAGGATCGAAGGGTTTCACTCCTCACTTAGCATTGTTACTTGCAAGTAAGGTTGAGAAGAAAGCATAATGGTTTGTTTGTTGGAGGTTCAAGGCAAGTGACCCACCAAAGGCTTTTCCCTTATCGTCATGATTGTAACTTGGGAGATAGTGTGAAGGTGCAAAGCAAAATCTAGAGTAAATGAAGTTGTTGATGCCTTCACTGCTCACCATAGTGGCGTGATGATGGTCTCTTAGAAGCAAGGACCTTCATGGAATCTATATTTGTGAGCCAATGCAAAGTCTATTGGAGGTTGGAGTATCCTAACCTTTTCTTAGGTTCAGGGGCCACTTTAGTTGGTGATCCCTGTATTATTGATTTTGGGTGCTTAGTTACTTTTAGAGCCTTGGTCTAAATTCTCGAACTATTTGCCTATATATGGAAAGATGCCCTTTCATCTTTCATATCATCTAGTGCATGTTTGTTGTCGCTCTATTTGGCTCTTGTGCTATTGTGGTTTTCACAATAAAATATGATTAATGTACTACTAAACCTTTTAAATATATGGCTTTATACTTATGTCGGAGTAAGTTGGTTGTAGTGATTGAACATAAGGCTTCACTTGAGAAAACAAATGCAAATGCATTTATTTTCGGAAACTGTTCAAATAAAGGTGACCTAAATTGCATGGCTTATTTGCAATTATCTGAATGCTCTAGATAATGACATGCTTTCAATCATTACTAATAGCAAGTTTGATCATAAGACCCTTTGATGGAATATCAATATTGGACATTTATTTCATTGTGAGAAAGTTATTGTGTTTAGGAGAAATTTATTATTTGTGCTAGTAGGCCCTAGTATTATTTGCACAATAGATTTTGTTAAGCATAATGATACATCTATTGCTAATTATAGGGTCAAGTTTATTTAGTTTTAATGACAATAATGGTAAGGACTAGGATTATAAATATGTCACTAAGGATTATTGGTAGCAAGTTTTTTGTGTAGTGTGAATGTACAAACTTCTATTGTTTTATGTCTTACTATGAGTCTACAAACTTCTATTATCTTATGTCACAGTCACTTTGAGCAATTGCTTTCTACGAATGTCATTCTATAGAGTTCCATTGACTTAAGTCATGCTCGAATTGAGAAGTTGTTTGTGTCAGGAACTAACCACAAGGGTGAATAGTTGTGATCTTTCTCCTCAACACACACACACACACACACACACACACACACACACACACACACACACACACACACACACACACACACACACACACACACACACACACACACACACACACACACACACACACACACACACACACACACACACACACACACACACACACACACACACACACACACACACACACACACACACACACACACACACACACACACACACACACACACACACACACACACACACACACACACACACACACACACACACACACACACACACACACACACACATTTTTTACTTGTGTACACATGTATGTGTGTATGCATGCATGCACGCACGTGCACACACACATTAAACACATTTTAACATAGTACAAAAACATCATTATACATCATCATCTGCAATAGTTTATGTGAAAGATTATTGTAAACTTCACAATTTGAAATGTGATGGAAAGTTGAGAATACCTAGAGTTATATCTGAGTCGATCATAAGATGATTGACATTGTTGATTAGGAGGGAAGAGGTGCCGCAACATGCTGAAAGAAATAAAAGCACTTAGTGACACATAATAGTAATAATCATAATATAATAACATTGTGTCTTGCTACCAAATCATGAAGTTGCAAATTGTTTTGACATAGTCTTCACAAATGATTTTGCATCTTACTTTTTGGAGCTCACTCTCTTGTATGAAAACGAAACGGTTCCAAAAGTGGAGATTACATTTAACTTGAAATGGACCAAATTTATATAAGTTCACCATTAAAGTAATGTACAAGAAAATACCATTGGTGATATGTGCGACCTCCTGTACGAGGAATATGTAAGAAGTAGAGTAGGTGCTTGAGGTTCTCATCATCAGGAGGCAAATCCGCTAGTTCTTGTAGTGCCCCTACTGCCCATGCCCCTAAAGAGTTGTCGCATGTGTCATAATCCCAACTAGGGGTACTTGAAGCAAATATTCCCTTGGCTGAAGGTCTCATAAGATATCATATGTTAGGTAGGAAAACATTGGAAACCCCTCAAGTTTTTATTCAAAAAATTGTAAGTCTTATGATTTCTATGACTCACTAAATGTCAATGACCTACATGATTTTCAATTGGCAATTTTAAAAGCTTTCAAAGTTTTATGCATTCTCTCATGTGTATCTAAACTTGCAAGTTGACACTGATAAGACTTACTAAGTACATAAAGAAAGGTCAAAACTAGTGGGGGGTTCATTGATCAACATCAATTTTATGATTCAATATCTCTCTAAAAAGTTGTGTCGATATAATGTATGGACAAGGGTAAAACTAGTGACAATGGGATAAGTAGTAAGGAAGTAAATGACTAAAGTCAATTAGCAAGCACATCAATGACAAAGGTTAAATACATTTATATGATTAAAGCTCCTTAGCATGCATCTTCATGACAAACATACTCTAGTGACAATTTGATAAGTGGTAATAAATTAAATGCACAAAGTGACTTAGCATGCATGTGTGACAGAGGTAAAGCCAATGAGTGAATTTGATAAGTTGTACAAAATAAAGTTCCTTCCCAGACATATTTATAGTGATAACAAAGTAAATGACTAAAGAGACTTGGCAAGAACATACATGATAAGGGTCAAACTAGTGAAGCTTGATAAGTTATATATATAATTAGAGTTCCTTACCAAGTGTATTCATGAATCAAGATAAAGGTAAAAGCAATGTCAAATTGATAACTTGTTTAGCAATCATATTCATGACAGACATAAAACCAATGTCGAATTAAGGAGTGATATCTCATTTAGCAATCATATTCATGACAAATGTGGAACTCAACAATGTCCAATGAATTCATGACAAAGGTAAAACCAATGCTAAATTAGCTGATGACAATTGGATAAGTTGCGTATGATTGAAGTTCCTTAGCAATTATATTCATCACACAGGTAAAATCATTGCCAATTTGATAGAAGTGGTAAAAAATTGGAATGATAGAATTGTCCTGGAAAGCAAGTTCATGGCAAACACACGAAGCTGCAGACAAGTTCGAATCAGAACTCCGACATTTTGAAGCATGACAATATAATATATCATGAAGTTATGTGAGGGAGGGACCGTGCACGCAGCTAGGTGTGGTTGTTTGCTGGCTGAGGGAGGGTGGGGTCTGGCTACGTAGGTATTTGATCTCTGTCGAGGAGAAGCTGAAGCTCTCGTATGCGGAAAGAAATAACAATAATAATAATAATAACAAAAACAAAAACAAGAGAAAAAGAACACGAGTGACCTGAGTGATGGATGAGCTGGTGCAGGCCGATAATTAGTAGGAGGAGTGCGAGAGAACGGGCAAGCGGCATGATCGACGGCTGCGGGACGGAAAACGGCAGGAGCGATCTCTCGAGCTTGGGGCAGGACTATGGAGGGTAGGATAAGGAGTGAAGCATTGGGGGAGGGGGAGGTGGCGATACTAGTATTATGACTAGTGGTAGTAGTAGCAGTAGCAGTAGTAGTAGTAGTAGTAGTAGTACTGGTATTGGTAGTAGTAGTAGTAGCAGTAGTACTAGTAGTAGAGGAAGGAGGAGGAGGAGCAGGAGAAGGAGAAGGAGGAGAAGGAGAAGAAGGAGAAGGAGAGGAAATGGGTGCCCCCCTCCCTCTTGTCTGATCGTCATCGCCATCTCTTTGTCGTCCTGCGCCTCTCTCTCTCCTTGTTACCCATTATTCTTTCCATGCCGGCCTCCTGAGTCCTCATTTCTCCGCCCCCCCTTGCATTTGTCTCCATTTGGGTATCGCCCAATACCGTTGTCTCGCCGTTTTCTAACCTTATCATCGTGTCCTTTCCGACCCCCTAGCAATCAATTAGACGCAGCTGTATGCGTATTGCATTATTCGCGTTTATTTAACAACAATAACTCCTCATGACTCACCTACATGAGCTTTTTAATATATTTATTTATTATTCACATATTTTTAAAAAACTACTCAAGTCTCTCTCTCTCACACATAGTGGTTCAACGCTAATAATCAAGACTAGTCCTCAAATATTCACATTAGCAAATTGTCCTAACATTGACTTCCTTAAGATTTTCGAGTCCCATTTTTTGCAGTTTTCAAAGTTTTCGCTTTGCAATTTTTGTTTATGCAATTGTAACCCTTGCACTGAAATGTCTTCACCATTGAAATGCTCTTAAATGGAAAATCAATTCTTAACAGCATTACGTGCAAGGTCTTATTTTGTCTTCTTGTTCACCTCCTTTTTGAAAATACACATAACTCTTTGAAAAGCTGCTAGATTCCAAAACAAAGTAGCTTGATCAAATCAACTACGTAACCAAGGCTTTATCAAGCTAACTACATAATCAAGGCTTGGTCACCCTTGAGACAAGCCACATAGCTAACCAAAGAACTTTGTTCCTAAGGACTAGCGAACTTAGAAAATTTGGCATGAAGGAGTTAATCATTCTTAATGTTCCATAAAGTTTGAAAATGATTAGATAAACCAAGAGCAAATCCAAATTCAAATCATGTTGAGGAAAGGGACATCCTCCAATGATGTAAGTTTAAGAAAATGATTTCATCCAAATCATCAAAACTTCTCTTTGCACCGAGATCAATGTCAATAGATGCCCATTCTTTAGTTTCATGGGTAGAATCTCAAATCTTGAATCGAATATTCACTCATCTTCATAGAAAATGGTTAAAGTTTTACCATACTAGTTATAAATCATCCCTTAAGACACAAACATTGGGCATATGCCTTGCTTTAATATAGGCATCACATATCTCAACCTTCATAGATATACATTCTAGGGCAGCTATGTTAGGGTTAAACTCGCATCCCATAATTGGGGTCACACCTTTCACCCCCTAGTTTACACTATTCTCCCTTCATTTCGAATAAACCTTAGGCATTTAGGCCAACATGACAACCCTAACCAACCAATAAAACTACTAGGCCATTCATAAACTCTCAGTTACAATCCCTTAGGCTAGTTTTATTGGAACTTAGAATAGGAACTCACTCCTTTTAAGTCCACATAGCTATGTACTCTCAAGTTAAGCTACATACACATACAACTTACCTTTAGGTGCACACCTTATATCACTATTAGACACCCTTAGGGACTCCACCCATAGGCACATCCACACTAATCCTAGGTAGATCCATAGCATTTGCCAAATCTTTTGCATACTAGTATGCAATTTCACTTTATCTTAGGTACCCCAATTTTAGGACATTCGCATCTCACCATAGATAGGGTTTTTAAACACCCTAGGTACTCCTATGCCAACCACAATTCACACACTTGGAGCTTCTTTCATTACTCATCATAGGACATGCAAGGATTACTAACCATAGCCACAAGTACTGCCAACTTAGGTCATGCAACCATCTATTCACTTTAACCCATTACTTAAGCACACTTGGATGCACTAGAATAAGGCACATTTAGGTACAATTCACTCAAAGTTGTTTAATCCTTAGGATTGCCTTTTAGACTTAGCCTAGTAGATTCTCCTAGTTAGGCATGACTCACTTAAACAT